>NC_136629.1:36535559-36590559 GCF_933228915.1 Telmatherina bonti
CCATGTAGATCTACCAGAACACTCCGGCGCTGACTGTCACTACTCTTGGATGCTCAATGTAAGTTACCCAAGGCAATATTAGTTATCTTATTTACACAACTTAAAAAAACCCTCAGGCTCATTGTTTTCTGATAGAAATGTTTCTCCTGCAGCAAGAAAAGTGGAACTGAGTTCTTATCTAACAGCTTGTAGAATGAAAAGGTTTCCTTCCAGCAGGAAGCTAAAAAGTATTCAGATGCTGAGAGAAGAGGCCATTTTTCTCCATCTTAAACAGGTTTAAACTCAGAAACTGCAGAATGCTTCAGTCAACAGCTGAAGTTTAGGAGTTTTAAAGTGTTGCATTTGCATCACATGTTTACTAACTCAGCTGATGAGTTATTTTAGATGCTTCTTCTTATAGCTGAATAGCTTTTAGCTTTAGCTTGTCTGTCATGAGACGTTCTAACTCTCAAGTAATCTGATTACAATCTACTGTGATGTTGATCATTAATACACGTATTTCACATGTGGTTTACAATTCAGCTATACTTGTAAGAGATTGGTGAGCTTGATGTCATGTAGAGACAAAAACATGTTTCTAAGAGCTAAATAAATTACCCAGGTGGTGAAAACTCATCTTCTTCCTCCTTTTGACTTCAGGGCACGGTAATCGCTACCAACAATCAGAAAGACATGAAGGTGGAGACTTCAAGCAACAAGACTCTGCAAACCTACATCTGCTACGAGGAGATTGACTGGACTTTGGAATGCCCAGTATGTAAATACTAACAATATGCTGAGATGTAAAATACTCCTCATGTTTACTTTGAATAAAATCATGCAGCAGTATGAAACTCAACATAAAAACATGTTTAATTGTTTACTTTTTTTCTTCTCTCTGTTCAGAATTCAGAATACAATGCAAGCTGTACCAGTGAGTAAATGTTTTTCTATTAAGGAACATTTTATGTGCATCGTTCATCAATGTTAAATGATGAATGAACATAAATTTACTATGATCTTTAAGATCTATAAACTTAATTGGACTTTCTATAATTTTAATGTGCAACTGTTCAGGTTTGAGTGTTATTTACACATCATGATGTTCTCTTACTAGTTAATAAGCTGTAAAAAGAAAGTCACATTCTGACAGCTTGTATCTAATCTCCTTCATCGTCCTGTTGACGTGGAAACGGCATCAGACCAGGACGACACATGAAACGATATTGAGACGTTGACATGTTTTGTTGTGGTATTTCCACCACCAGTTGTCTGAAATAAAGGAATTATTCTACTTAATGTCCCACATTCATGATGTAATATTGGTGCAGCATCAACTTTTAGCATTTTCTGCATATTCTACATGAAAGTTGAATATCTCTAAACTTTTCTCTTTTGTGTAATTTTACACCAAAATATAACAGTTAATATTTGATCTCATGTATTTTTTAAACTGGATACATGATCTAGAATTACAAAAACTTGTGGATTTTCAGGAAACTTCTAAAGCTAAATAATCTTCTCTTACAGCTAACTGCTCTGCAGCTGCTGGACTTCAGGAAGAGGAAGGTAGGAAACACGCAGCATACAAGTCATGTTGGAGTTTGTCCTACATGTGTTACATCGTTAAAAAGAGCCATTTATACAAAGTCAGATATACAAAATGAACTTTAGAGGAGATGAAGTGTGTAATGTGTGACCCTGAAGACCCAGAAACTCAGCTTCACACAAGTGTAGATGTTTAACAGATGTAGATTTATTAAAAGTGATGAGGAAGACTGGAGATTGATAACAAGATCCTGGAAGAGCAGTCTGGTCTTGTGGGACAGAAGTTTACTACAAGAAAGCTCGACTCCAGGATCTGGAAACACTCCAACTAAAAGTGTTTTCAGATCCTGGAGGTCTCCAACAAAGTCATCTCAGTTTTAACCACCGTTCCCTCATCTCTCTCCTCTGCATTTAGTACTTCTCCAATATAACCTGGAGAAAAAAGGCCTTCTAAAGTATTTCTAGAAAAAAAACTCATGTAAATCCTTTTTTATTTATGTTTATTTCTGAATTACACTCAGAAAAAAGCTTTTAAAACTGAACTTTAAAATAACGAAACTGAAAAAAGGAGACTATTTATCTTTTTGTGATTTTGTGTTAAATTCTACAGTTCAACATTTTCTTATTTTTTCTCCTTAATATGAACTGGACAGGATTGAAACTCCATATTTACAGAACGTACAATACAGAGGAAATAGTTGCTGTTTGTGACGTATTTATTCCCTTGTCTTGTTATTTTGGCCTGGTATCGTCTCCTTGTTTTAGTGCAGATGTTTGTGTTTATATTTAACATCTGTTCAGGTGTTCATGGCCAAAGTTTGGGGCACAACAGACAACACAGTGATCTTGTAGTTAAATTACACCAATAACACAAAATGAGTTTTTATATCTAAACAAGCAGCAGCGGCTCAAAGAAGGTCAACTTTGAACTGAAAAGATCCTTTTATCATCGTTTGTATATATGAATTAAATCTGCAAATTATGCTTATTAGATAACGTGTAAAATTGTTTCTCCTCTCAGGGACTCCTAAAACTCCTGATTGGCTCATTCCCATCGTGGTCATCTTGGTCCTGGCACTGATTGCACTGATTATTGGTGTTTTCTGCATTAAATGCAAATGTAGAGTCTTCAGGTATTGTTATCCATTCTTGTTCACGGTGTAGAATAACAAACTGTTTTCATCTGTCACATTTTAAAAGAAGCTCTCTTTGTGCTGTTTGCATGTTGTTGGAGTAGACGGTGTTGGAACCACTACAAACAGCCGTCCCACCAGCACAACGGAGATATCCATTAGGAAGAGCTTGGCTAAAGAGAGGATCAACACAGTTTTACTGTTGCTACAGATACGACAGAAACAAACCTTTAAGTCGTTGTTATGAACCTCTTGCAGTCTATACGGAAGCTGAGAGCAGCCGTGCAGTCTTGTAATTGTCATGTTGAGACAACGAGCATCATTTTCTCATGACAATGGGACAGTTTATGTCTTTATCTTGTTTTTCTCAACATGAAGAGAAAATTTCAGTTCGACTCAAAAGCAAGTGTGTTACATCTGATTTTATTGCTCAAAATAGATGCATTCATGTTGGGGTGGGGGGGGGGGGGGGTACAGTCATTGTAAAGTGCTATGAGTGGTCTGTATGACTAGAAAAGCGCTATAGAAGTACAAGTCCATTTAGCATTTACCATTGTGGTTTATGCATGATTTGGTGATTTGTAAAACAGAATAGTGAGACAGGTTGTAATTGCAGCCTTTGCCAGACTTGAAAGAAGTAAAGTTGGATGTATTGATCAGTGATGGATGTCCCTCCATCTGACATTAGCTTGTGTCCGTCACTTGCTGCTGACACATCCCAGTGCAGAACAGCTTTCAGTAAGCCGCTCATGTTTGGGTGCATATGAACCACAAGTCAGCTTTTTGTGTCCGTTTTGTGAGGATCTGAGGCCTTAAAAACCACGCAACCATGTGACTAGCTCAGGAAGAAGAGCAGTCGTCTTTCAGCTGGAAAGCTGGGAGATCGTTTCCAGGCTTCTCTTGACTGTGTGCTGAAGTGTCCCTGGGCAATACTCTGAACCCCAAGTTGCCCCTGATGTGCCTATTGGGGTGTGTGAGTGCATATGAGTGTGTGTGTGAATGTGACAAGTAGTGTAAAGTGCTTTGAGTGGTCGACATGACTAGAAAGGCACTATATAAGTCCATTTACCCTTTTTGTCCTTAAACAGCAGCTCTTTTCAGACTCCAGACTGTTATAAGTCCTTTAGAATAAAAATAAACAGGTGGCTTTGTAAAGTCAGAGTTATTTTCCTGCTTTGACCATGTTTGTACTGTATGTCTGTATGCTTCAGGAAATATTTATTCTGTTTACCTGCTCTGAGCTGGGGGGGGGGGGAATCACTCTGGGCCGAGGAGTCATGTGACATGAAATGACTCACAGAGGTGTTTGTCATCATGATTTGACCCAAATCTGCTCTTTCCCCAATAAAAGTAACAGCAATATGATCTTGTTTCTATGCACCAGAGATAATGCTGATATGAAGGCGGCAGCTTCTAGGTATTTATATGAGTTCATGTGTCCCATGTGATGCCAGTTCAGACAGGGAGCGGCTCAATCGGTAGATCAGATGGGTCAGTTCTGGGGAAGAGAAAGGTCAAGCTGTTTACCTACGGTGGAAAATGAAACTGTTTGTACAAACCAGCATGATCTACTCTTTTAAACCACAGTGAAAACCATTGTTACCAGTTTAATATGAAGTAAAGTGTAAGGGATGAGACTTCCTCATGTCTTGTTTGATGGCGGTTCAGAAGTCCAAACTTTGATCATGCAGGTTTGGTTGTTTTACTTTTCTTCCTGAAAGAACGGAACTGTCTCTGAGCTGTTCCATGTCATGAGGATTTATTTCATTTTTTTTATGATTATTTATCGTAAAGTAAAAATAAATAAAGAAAAGAAGTGTCCATGTTGCTTGTGTTTTCTTTTTTGTTTTCTGTGAGACTTTACATTTTCCTTGTGAAGTGTTTGAGTTGACAGATTTCACTGAGATACACAGCATACTCAAGGAAGAGAGAAGGTGTCCTTTATTGTATTTATTTATCTCCTTGACTCAGGTATGATCATGATATAATCTGCTGTGTTGCTTTGGTGAGTAATAGCAAGTTTGCTTGTGACAAAACAAGGTGGGTTTCATTCAGCTACAAGCAGGAAATCCCCTGTTTTACTGCTGACAACACAGTTCAGTCACATGTATGCAGAAGAACTATCTCCTCATGCTACGCTCAGAAACATTTGCAGCAGGGAAACTGTCACTCAAATCATGATCCATCTGGGCGAGGTCGCCTTAATGCACGGGCTTTCCTGGGCTGAAGCCCAGGGGCCCATGGAGTTTAGGGCCCTATCATTATTGGACAAAATTACCTAAAAAGTCCAACTGTTGTGGAACTTGTAAGTTCTGCTGTCAATCGGCACCTTATGCACATTTGAGAGTGCTGATTGATCCAAATGAAGTGGTTGCCACCGTGCCAAACCCCGCCCCCATGTGCGAGGCCATGTGCGAACTCGAGATGCGAGGCCAAGCCTAGATATTATTTTCTATTGAGACTTTTGGAGGACAGGGCCTGCAAAACTTCTCAGCCCAGGGGCCCAACAGTAGGTAAAGGCAGCCCTGGGCTGTGGGGGGGTTAGGGTCAGGGTTGGGGATGAACAGGTTTGCAGGGAGGGGGTAGAGTTGAGTGTGTGTTAGTTTGCCAGGATGAGTGTGAGTGAATGGATGTGCATGCAGGGAGGGACTGTGATGTCCTTTAAAGACTTCTCACTGCGTGTTGAGTCACTGTGTTGTTTCCTCTTCCTGCGGGGGCCGTGGGATTCCCTTTGTTGTTTTTCTACAGGTGTTGCAGCTTTTAGAGTCTGTGGTTGGACTGCATTGTTTTCTAAGTCGTCTATTTTCCTTTTCTGTTCTCTTTCCATCTTTTTTCTGAGCCCTCCGGTCAGATCCAGCTGTATTATGGAAATTCTGTAAAACAAACATTGACTCAAAATAAACAAAATAAGAGTTCAGATTGTCAAGTGGATCTTTACACCCATAAAACTCCTCTTGGCAAAGCAAATTTGTTGAGCACAACACAGCAGCCAGACCATCATTCTGCTAATGAGAGAACTGGACAAGTTATAGAAATAGTAGTGAATGTGATTTTTAAAAATAAAAATAAATATGAGGTTACATTGTTTTGGATTTTACTCAACATATGATCAATGACGAAAACAACATTTTTCTTTTGTTAATAACTTAAAAGACAGTTTGTAATTATTTATTAATACAAATAACAGTTTTAAAATATTAAATGGTTGTAAAACAAAAGTATTTCTGTTGGATTTCTGTCTGGATCTCATTTAATGATACTCATATCGCCTCCCAAAGTTGCTGTCTGGAAGTATGCTGCCACCCTCACATAGACCTTTTCGTTGTGGGGTCAAGTTTTTATTTGTTCTGATACAACTGTGTTTAATGTTAATGAAGCTGACAAACTGGACTCTCAGTGTAACAACTTCATGCAAATCTCATATTTAAAAAGATTAGTTTGCACGATTGCATGCAAATTCATACATGACAGGTTTTCTTCATGTGTAGATACTGTAATAAATCTTTGTCAGGTTCACCACAGGCAGATTTTCTTGTCTCAAAGATGTTGGAGCCCTTAAACAGTCCCACCAGACAATGAATAAAGTTCATGTTCCTGAACCCCTTTCTGAACAGTTTTTTATTTGCTTCCTGCAGGCGTCTCCGTTCTCTTATTTCTGCTGCTGTTAGCTTTATGGCAAGTCCGTCTGAGTTTGGATATTTGGCAGATATCTGCTCATATCCAGCAGCACTGAGTGTTACATGTATCAGCTTCCTTATCTCTGACTACATAGATGGCAGTAAAGATGTGTGAATCAAATATCAAAGCAGAGCTTTTATCTTCTTTTAATTGAAGACCAGGGCAGGGAGGAAAAACATTAAGAAGGTCCAGTTTACTTATTTATTTATCACACAGCTGGTCTTAAAGACTCAAAGTTTCTTTCTTAAAGATTTTGCTGAAACCAAATTCAAAATAAAAAAAAAAAAGTATATTTATTTGTAAATAAGTAAAAATATCATAAAATAACACAAATAATTGTGTTCTTTTTGTATTTTACACTATGTAGTGCAGAGGTCACTGACTCCGGTCCTAGAGAGCTGCAGGTTTTAGTGTTTCCTGCTGCAACACACCTGATCCAAATCAACGGCTCATTAACAGGCAGGTGCAGAAGATGACAACAAGTTGTTGGAGAATCTGTTGGATCAATCAGGTGTGTTGTACCAGGGAAATACTGAAACCTGCTGGATGCTCTCGAGGACCAGAGTTGGAGACCCCTGATGGACCTCTTTTAGCTCTGCAATCGTTCAGAAGTTCTCCGTTACATGTATGACAGCCAGTAGCTTTAACTGTCTGCTTCCAGATTAAACTGCCTGGATCAGAAAAATGTGCCTTTATTTGAGTAAATCCCACCAAAATGTACAAACAATAATAACCTGAATGAAGTTTATTCAAGATTCCCAAATGTATTTGTTTAGTAAAATCTGTTTCTCAACATGTCTGCATGAACTGATGAAAAAAAGGGTCATGTGATTTCCAGGAAGACTGCTTATTCTGGTAATTGTCTGCATGCGACTCTCAGTCAGTGAAGAGTTGTGGGAGCTTGCACTCAGGTGAGGCAAGCAGTCTGGTGACAGGAAGGGACTCAGGTCTTCTAACTTTACACCTTATCCTAGACTACACACATGGTGACAATAATAGTGACATTAGTGGCTTTTTTTTAGAAACGCATCAGTTCATGTTTGTCATGTGAATAAAAACAACATGGTGATCCTGCAGAAAGGACATGTCAGTTCAGACAGTTTAGTTCAGTTAAAGCAATGAGCCAACAAGACATGGAAGTGCTGCGGAAGAAAAAAGGTCAAGTTATTCATCTCTAGATTAAAAACAAGTCTTTTTATTTCATTTTAAACGACACATTTCAGTCGAATCCACCTCTGCATGTTAGGATCAGTTGGAGGCTGAAAGATCAGCTCCACTTGTGCCTTTTGTTTTTAGACATCATTAATGCTTTGTTTCTGTAGTTCCACATTAGTTTCTCAGCACAGCATGCAGAGGCTCATTACCATACCGATCTGGAGGAATTTAGGAGTCAATCTTTTTATTTTTTATCATAGTTGCAGAGAAGTTCTTTCTTCTGAAAGAGACGGCTGTCATCATGTGAAACTGTTGATATTAACAGGTGTGTGTATTCTGGAACATTTTATACATGATATGTGCCGGTGCTGGACACCCCGGTCTATAATATCTAGGTTCCATACGTGGATGGTGTCATATGCAAGTCTTGATCGGTCCAGATGTGAAATAAGGGATGTGTGTGTTCTGTTTCAGGGAGCTGACACAGAAAGCCAGCAGGATTTTCTTCTTCATACACACAAGCAAAACTAGAAAAAAAACAGAAAAACTATCAAGTGTTTAAAGAGTGAAAGTTTTAACACTCTGAATCAAGAAGGTGAGAACAGCTCTGATGACACCCAAACGGCTTGAATGCAAACGTCCTCATTATCTTGTGATGCAAAAAGAACAAAGGAAGACTGAGGATATCTAACTTTCTCACTGGAGGCTTGTTTCCAGTCTAATCTGATCCCATTTAAGATGATATGAACATTCATTAAGAGGCACTTTGTTAACACAACACTTACTAAAGCCACAATATAAGAAAACCATGTTTTACTGCAGCTGCATGAATTCTTGCATCATTTCAGACAAAAAACAAACAAAAGAAGTGAATGTTTGTTTACCGTAACTTACTCTCACATCTCAAGAATGTCAGCCGTAAGATTTAATCTGTCATCTCAGTGATAAGCGAGTCCTGTCAGAAATAAACACTCTCCTTCAACACCATATGAAATCATTTGCTGGAAACTATCTGTCTGTCCATTCGTGTTGTAACTGCTGCTCGGACGCAGGTCTGTTGGCAGAACCACAGCTGCACCACAATGTGGTTTTTTAACTTGTTCTTTATTATCTGACTGCAGTAAACCACATAATTTACAATCAGCCTGTTGGTGACAGAAACAATCCAGACACCAAAGCCTGGGTGGTGTTTTTTTTTTTTTTTTTTTGCTGTTTGAAAAAAGAAATAATAAAGTTATTAACTTTTTGTTGACTTTCAGTGACAGTAAAAAATACCAATTCTGTGTCTGAAATAACTAAACTCCTTAAAATAAGGGTTTGTGTGTCATAACCTGAAAGCAGGCAGGTGAATCTAAAAGAGAATTTATTTTAAAATAAAAACAAAGTGCTGCTACGGCAGGATTCAGGGAAACCAGGAGGATCATATAGTAGACAGGCTATAGTGGCAACAGGTGTGTTAAAACACAAGTAAGAAGCAGGAGTAGCTACAGAACACACAGCAGAACACACAAGGAGATAGAATGAAGCTAAAACCAGCCTGAGCTGAAAACTTGAGAACAACCAAATATTTTACTCTTTTATTCGAATGCAGGTTGTGGGAAACCTGAGAACACACAAAGGGAATAAAGTACAACATAAATAAAAAACAAACACACAAACGAAGTAAAAAAAAACACAAAGTTTTGTTTAAAAAAAAGATGAAGTTTTGCTAAAATAAAACTGCAGCTTTTCAGCTTGGCTTCATGAAATCAGATGTAGGGTTGGTTCTGGTTGAATTATCTCACAGTTAAATCAGCGTTCATGTGAAGTAGCATCAGGAGCCTGTTAATCCTTCAGTCTGTGAGGCTGAGAGGGATGCAGTAGAAACCCCAGAAAGGTTTAACGTGTCTTATAAAAGAATGAGACTGGAGGAGATAATGGTGTGTGTGGATGTTAATAATAGTGCAGTTTTGTAATAAAGCCCCCTTTGTCTTCAGCAAAGTGGCTGTTTTTGTGTGTGTGTGTGTGTGTGTGTGTGTGTGGTCCATCACGTCAACAAGTGTAGAGTTTAGTTTAGGGAGTTAACCTCAGGTAAATGCTACTCGGCCCTGGACAAGATGGATTTCCCCTTTGTCTCCCGACCACGGTCAGGGGATGGAACAGGAACTGGTTAACATCTGCCTAAAGATAGAGCAAACTGCACAACGTCTCGCTACAAGCCATAGTAATTATTTATTTAGGCTTTTTAGGAGTTTGAGTGTAGTGATGCAATCATCATAACATTTGCAATGCACAAGTAAAATAAAATAATACTGTATATAACTATTGCACATTAGCAAACCACTGTTTGGTGTCACCAGTGTATGTGTCTTACTGCTGCTATGATGATGCTTACATGACATTTTTAATTCAGAATTAGTTATTCCAAATTAAATAATTCCAAATAAAAGTGTTCTCCTTGGGGTTTACATGGAAATAGTAATTCAGAAATTGAGGTTTACATGGAAAACACCTCTGCTTGATTCCACTTTAGATCTGGCGGTTGGAGGTGAACATGACCTACTTATTTACACCGGAAATAAACTAACTCCACTTCCTACATTGAATGTATTCATATACTTCCTGACTGCTTCACAGAGAAATGTTTTTAATCCTTTCACTCTTGCAGCTGGTTACATGAACTGTTTTACCACTTATTTAAAAAAAAGTGCTAATCTTCAGCAACATCTAGGATAGTTTATAGGTCCTACATTTCTTTCCACTGATTCCTTAATTGTTTTGTGTAACAAGTAACCAAATATTTTATTTGTACCACTAAATATGCCTCAAACAAGGGATTTGTAAATGACTTTCCTCCTGCCCTAAAGGAGGAAGGATGGACTTAACATAAATTATTTTTATTTCAGAGTAAACCTTCTTCTGACTAGTTAGGGGTAACTAGATAGTGTGGAGACTGACAAATATTAATCCAAGATCTCAACAGTTTATGCCAACCCATAAACACACTTTACTAAAACTTCTGGCATCTTAGTTGGACAAAAATGGATCATATTTGCTTATTTGAACAAACTTGTGTCTGAACAAGAAGACATTTTCACCACAAGAGGTCCCTCAAACATAAAATGAAGTTTTATCCATCATGAACACATCAGGGAGTCTTTGGGAGAAGAAAGAACACTGATGTGATTTAGCATGAAGGGTAAGATCTCAGCAGGTGAAAATAAAACACTATAAATAAAACGCTTGCTGGTTATTTAATTTGTCCGTTATATCTCACTTTTCATTGTGCATGAGACACCACAGAGCCACAGGTTGTAGCTTGTTGGGGTAAAACTGTGGTTCAATCTAACAAAGGTTTCATATAAATCCCAATTTTTTCTATTTGAATTTAATCCCAATTTATTCAGTGAAGCGTCCTAGTTTTTAAGTGTTTAAGTTGGTGAACTTTAGGATGTCAGAAATATTCATTCATCCAGATCCTAAATATCTACAATGCTCTTCATGCTCCCAGTTTCTCAGTGTTGGAGCTTTCTCAGGTTTGTGTGTTGATGGATGGAAGCAGGTGTGAAAACTTTGATGAGAAATCCTGCTTTCTTTCTGTTCAGGTTCATGTATTGCCATGTTTGACGTAAACAAACAACCTGTAGGTTTTACTTTTTCATTCCTCAGATTCCTGATCAGGTTTCTCTTCCTGCTGATTGAATAAAAAATGTTCGCTCATGTTCTGTGGTTGGTTTCTGGTCTGCAACTACAATCTTGGTAAGTATGATAAAAAAGACTTTTTCCCAACCCATGATGTTTTTACTGCAGAAAGCAGAAGTTAGCAAAGAGGGAGGAAGAAGAAAAGTGTCTTATTGCTGGTCAGCTGTAGTACAGTTAAATGTGCTGTCACTGTGACATTCCAGGTTATTTCAGTGTTGATGGTGAAGATTGTTATGTATGAGATGGTTTAAAATGCAAAGAAATAGATTAAAACTGCCACTGAGACACCATCTCGGAATAGGTTGAAAGGTTAAAGCGACTGACTTCAAAGTATGAAGAATTCAGTGGAAGAAGCTGCTTTTTAAAATCTGCTTGTGTGACTTTTGTGTTACTGTCTGATAACAGAGAGCAAGTCCAACAGTCCACACCTTGATGGGAAGAAGAGATGACAGGTGGGGTGCAGGTTCCCTCAAACCTCTGGAAGGGAGCTCTTTAGCATGATGTAAGCATTAAAATAAAAAAGCAGAATAGTTAAGGTCCAGGCACTCAAAGTGGTTTAGAAGAAAAGACCTTTTTAATTAAAAAATACACTAACATGTAATGGATTATGCCTTTTTCAGGGTGTATAATTATTTATTTGGATTTAATCCTTTTCTCCTACTCAAGCTACACCTTGATGTTTGTGCAGTGATTCTGTAAACAAACAGATCATATAAACACTTATACAACCATAAGAGAGGCAGGTATTTAGTTTAAGTCACATCATTTCCAGGAAATGATTGTATCTGGTTATGAAGTAGAAAAACAAGGTGGTCTGTGGCATGCATAGCATGTTTTATTTCTCACATGACACGCCTAAGTTTTGCATTTGCATTGATATCTTTGTGTCCCATCATAGACATTTAATAAAAACTACAAAGAGATTGTGTGTTTTTTGGGTTTAAATTGTTCCACGAGTTCATTAAAACATGATTTTCTCATGTATTCACTGTGCTTCACGTTTCATCTGACCACACCCAGGTAACGGCAGCGTGGTTGGTCTATAAATTCATACGTCTAGCACCAGTTTGACAGAATTTTTTGGCACTGAGATCACAATACATATCCCTCCTTCCTGTTTAGTGCTTTCAGCATCTTAGAACAAGTTTTCATGTGTAGCAGAAGTTAGACTAATATGTCTTACAGACGATGAAATAGTTTACTTAATCTCCTGTCCTAAAAGTCATGTAGAGAGTTAATCATGTTGTGGTGTGGATGAGACTGCAAAGCTCCTCGACCCGTTCAGCTCTGCAGGGAGAAAGGAAACAATGCAGCAAGACGAGTTTCAGGGGGATTTTTGGAAGCTTTCAATGTAGTGACATAGATGTGAGATAAGAAGTATCCTTATTAGTATCCTTATTTTCCAACCACAAACACACACACACACACACACACACATATATATACACACTCACGTTGCAGATGTCCCGTACAACTTCCCCCAGGTTGCGAAATCCACCATGTTGTCTTTTTGGTGGGCTGGTCTTCCTTCTGTCTTAAAAGTCTAAATATAAAGGTTCACGCCCTTTAAAATATTCCACCCAACATTTCAGGATGTTAGAAATGGTTAGAATGTAACTGCGTGGTTGATGCCTCCACCACCGTTGTTCTCTGTGTGTTTTCCTGCATTATTCCAGTGAACAGAGAGCTGGACACCGTCGTACTGCTGCTACACTGACAGCACAACACACAAACGGCTCCTTTGTTCTTCCTGAAACTGAAGCAGCAGCCAACTTATAACTTATCCGAATGTCTTCCACTTCATTTCACCTCACTTCTTATAAATAATCAGCTGCATCTCAGTTAGGGTGTCCAAAGACATGGGCCTGTTAGACACAGGAAGTCAGGTTGCCAGCCAGTAAGACGTGTGCTCCTCAGAGGAAAAGACAACCTGAGGCTGCTTCTGTGCACGTCTTCAGCTCTGAGTCACCTGACCACATGTGTCACTTTATTTTGATTTCTGCAGTTTCTGAGTTTAAACCTGTTTAAGATGGAGAAAAATGGCCTCTTCTCTCAGCATCTGAATACTTTTTAGCTTCCTGCTGGAAGGAAACCTTTTCATTCTACAAGCTGTTAGATAAGAACTCAGTTCCACTTTTCTTGCTGCAGGAGAAACATTTCTATCAGAAAACAATGAGCCTGAGGGTTTTTTTAAGTTGTGTAAATAAGATAACTAATATTGCCTTGGGTAAATTACACTGAGCATCCAAGAGTAGTGACAGTCAGTGCCGGAGTGTTCTGGTAGATCTACATGGTAAAATGTTCCATTAGCGGTCTGGTTGACAGAGCAGTAGAGGAACTCTGAGCTGCAGGATGGAAGAAGGCCAGCTATAATAAAAACAGACATAAAGAAGATCATCTGAATCACCAGAAGTATCATCACAATCATAAAAAATAAAAGTATAAATAAATGTGTTGTTGTGTCTCCGTCCAGCCAACAGAGAGGGACACGTCCAGAGCAGGTCGGACATCAACAAGGCAGGATGCTGCAGGGTGGAAGACACTGCAAGCACCCTGTTTCCCCCATACCACCCCCCCACACAGACCAGCACCAGGAAGTCCACCCTGACCAGCTAATGTGCTGCATTAGACATGGTGTGAAACACTGATCTGGCTGCAGGTGGAAGTCTACACAACCTGAGCGACCCTCAGACCTCTGCTGTCCCTGGAGACCAACCCTGTCCAGCAGTCACATGACATGCTTTCTCATCTTTCGGACCTCTTAATATGAAGCATTAAAACGATGCATCTGCTCTTCCCTTTTTTAAAACTATGTTGTAGATTTAGATTTGGACTCGCCATCTTTTCATGAATTTAGTTTCTTCTGGTCATGGTGTTCTGAGTTCTATCACATCTTTCCTGCGTAGGAATTACAAACGTGTGTCCAACCTTGAGGGAGGAAGTGTTTTTGTTTATTTATTTATTTGTTGATTTATTAATCTATTTATTTTATGCCGCTATTCATAAGCAATTTTCTGTTGTACTACAATGAAACGTACCCGCATCAAGTAAATGGGCGCTGTACGTGTTAAAGCAGGGGGGTTAGAATGAACTCTTATTATCCCACACACACAACACACACGGCTGTTTCCAAAAAAATTGTATATTTTATTCATAAAATTAACACATGTGTATAGTATTACATTTACTGGTGTCCCACAACAAGTGCAGATTCACATGTTAGTCTGGGAATATGGTAACAGTACCTCCTGACTGTGGAACTATTAATGCTATACGTCTGTGCTAACTTAAATACTAACTCATAACTTATAACTTATATAACATACATGTGACGTCAAGATACATTGACATGACATTTTGTAAGCTTTATGTGAGGTTTTTAAATAACTTTAGTGTTATAATTAGTTAACAGGATGTTAACAAATGATAATTTGTGCATTATTACGGTTTATTTTAATTGAATAACTGGTGCATGTTAAGTGTCATCTAACTTCCATATTGTATATTGTATCTCTAAGTACTGAATTCACATTATGAACATTTTTTATTCATTTATATTTGTGTGATGAATGATTGAGCAATTAATATTGGCATTTACATACTCTCTTTCATACCTATGTTAGTGTTTTATCTGTGCTTGTTAACTTTTGTATTTAGAAATATGCTTATTAAAATACCATAAATAACATAATATCCTTGTGTTGTGTTTGTCTATGGGGTTGTTCCCCAGGGCACAAAACTAGCCAGGACGCCTCTGAGCAGAAACGCTGCCTTTTGTTACTAAACACCTTAAGAGACAGTCTTGTTGTTTTATGTCTACAGACATTTAACCTGGTATGATGAGAGAAATGGTGTCAAATTACAACATGATAAAAGCTGCTTGAAATACCAGTTACAAGTCAGGATGGTCCTGAGTAAGTACAGTTCATGTAAAAGCAGAACTGAAGCGGTTAAAGAATCTGCCTGATTCTTCCTGCTGCTGCTGTTAACAGATGAAGTCTTTCTTCTGCCTTTTCCCTTTCACGAGCAAAGACACAAGTTCTCCTTTCCACCACAAAGGATGCAAAACCCACACACGTGTGGAGGTCACGGTGCATCATGCACAGTCCTCTAAACACAGACGGAATGCTGTCCGGGAACAAGCTGCTCAATGAAGCCTCGTTTGACAGTTTGTTCCTCACATGGTTATGCACAAGCAACAGAAAAACTGGACAAAGCACTAAAACGTTTAACAAGCTTTTGTATTAGCCTGTTACAACTTGGAAGTCTCAAAATATTTTCTAAACCAATAAAAAAAAACTTCTGAACATTCACATACTATACAGTCAGGTGTTAATTTAAAACAACAAAAAAAAAAGATAATTTGCTTACCGCAAACCAAGAGGCAAACCAGCCACAGCATCTTCTTCTTCTTTCCAGCCATTTGTGTTAACTTTCAAGGATAACAAGAAAGAAATTCTTCTCCTCCTCCGTTATGTTTCCTCCCGTTCTTGTCTCGCTTGCTCGTTCTTCAGTCACCAACTGCGTTCCGGCCAGCCGCCTCTGCTTCATGGAGTCAAACTCGCCGCTCCTACGTCAACGTAGGACTCCTAAATCCGCCCCTTTGCGTAAAGGCGCAGAGAGCGCTGCGCACAGTGTGTGTGTATGTATATATATATATATATATATATATATATATATATATATATATATATATATGTATATGTATGTGTGTATATATATATATATACATATATATATATATAATATATGTGTGTATATATATATGTATGTCTGTATGTATTACCTACATTGGATCAGTCACACCAGTTAATCTTGTTCTACCAGAATAATGAAAGCACACTGGGATTCATGCAGGAACAATAAAGAATCCAGATTTTTAAGGGTCATTAACTGGGCTGATTTCTCTGTTAGGAGCTGCAAAATGTTTCTGTAAAGATAAAAAAAAACCTTAAAAAGTTTCCCTGAAATTCTCTGGTTTACTTATTGTAGTAAAAGTTGTTCAACTCCAAACAGGAACTACTTTTGTTGCCTGATGTGAACTTATTAGCTCCTGCCAGCTGAGGCTTGTCAGAGCAGTTGGTGCAGCAGTCCTCTGTTCATCAGCAGCATCATTTTATTCATGTTCTCCTGCTGTGCTGTTGTGGGAAAGTCCACGTACTTTCCCCTTTATATGGTTTACTTTTTGTTTGTCTAAAGTCAGATTTAAAGTGTGAAGTTATGTGGCTGTAACACAGACAGGGTTGAAAGGGAAAAAAACACTAAGCGATTTAACAGGGCATAAAGCAGCTTAAAAGACACACAAAACCGTACAATCGAACATTCATATTAAAAGGAAAACACATAACAGTCATTTAAAGCAACCAAACTGGAATGATTCAGGATGCAACCATCACAATGGAAGTATGAAGAAACAACAGAAATCCCTGCAGATTGAGTCACCAAAGGCTTGAAAGCTCAGAGTTTCGTGCAAGGGGGGCCTGGATCAGCTGGCCAAGCTTCTTGGTTGAGAGTGAAAAGGACTGGCCAGAAAAGCTGGAGACACACTGTTAACCGGCTAAAAACCATGGCTTCTCTACATTTTCCTTCTTGGAGAGGGATATCAACCGGTCAATCAAAAGGAAACGCCCCAAATAATGCCAAATTTTAAGATGAAATTACTTCTATTGGAGGAGTTAGACAAAATTCCCTCCCCCCACCAGTTTTCATGAAGGTAAACCTGAATAATTAAACCTAAAATGTTTTTGTACCAGGCTGTAAAATTTATTTCTACTGTAAACATATTTATTCCTGCTGTAAACATATTTATTTTTAGCTGTAAACATGTTTATTTCTGCTGTGAAGTTGGTCTTTTTGTTCTTTCTTTTTTTTTTTAAACCTGTCCTGTCCAGCATCTCAGCATACAGAACAGCAATCTGCGTGCCATATTTTTGCCAGACAGATTTGCTCTGTCAAGGGAGACATCTCATGTAAATAGCTGCCCTTGAGAATATGAATATTTTTATTATTATGATAATTATTTTATTTTATTTATTTATTTTTTCCTTTTATCATTTTGCAATCATCGTCAGTCTTGACATGGCCGAGCTGGACCTGGCAGGGAAAGAGGAAAAAAAAGAGGAAATGAAAGGAGGAAAAAGAGAGACAGAAAAGAAAGGCGTGTCTAAGCTGCTAAAGTTACAGTATTTGCAAAACAATATAAAGTACTGAAAAAATACAACAAGACAAAAGTAGGATAGTGACAATATTCAAAAACAGACAAAAAAAGAAAAAGTAAAAAAAGTAAATGAATTAATAAAATAACAGTTAAAATACCAACCGTTATTAAACATACCTACAGAGAGTCATCAGCAACATTTAGTAGGAAGCAGATGGGAAGATGAGCGCTTTGTGGGCGTGCACGTGTGAGTGTTCAACCTGTGATCATGCAATCAAAGATCAGCTGAGTGCTTGTAGGGGAACACGACCACGACCCGAGGCGTAGGGGAGGAAGCCAAGGCCCCCAGGGCCCGGCAAGCCCACCGCGCACAGAGCCCGGGCAGGCAAAGCAGAGAGAGCCGCCGTCCCCCGAGCCCAGAGTAGTGGAAGCCTCCAGGCAGGCGCCACCCGGCGCCACGAGGCAGGGGCACCGGGTAGCACAGGGCGACGGCGGCCCAGCGGGCGCAAGGTGCCGAAGCAAGGGCCGCACAGAGGGCCAGCAGCCCACAGGCCCCAGGACCACCCGAACCCCCCGGCAGAGACCCGGCCAAGACCCAGCGGGCCCCGCCCACCCAGAGCAAAACCATCGCGGGCCGGCGCCACCACGATACCAGGGGACAAGGACAAGGACACGTCCATAGACCATCCCCCCCAACAACCCCTCCCCACAACCCTCCCCAGGCCAGCACCAGGCCCACCCCCCATACCTCGAGTGCTCCCCATGAAGAGGGGGCATAGGAAGACCCCTGCCCCCCCCCCCCCACCCGCCTGCCTCTGTAGTGTGTGCATGGGTGGGTCGTGGTTGTAGTGCAAGTAAAAAAAAAAGGGTGGCCGTGGGTGGGTGGGACCGGCTGCTGCCAGACAGCCAGACCCCCCCTCCTCAGCATTCCCTTGTTTATTTAAGTGTCCTCTAGCTGCCCCCACCTCACCGGGACAGCCCCAGGTCAGAAGGGCAAGTCCCAGCCCGCCAGGTGCTGCAGGAGGCAGCACCCCGGTTGTCTCCCCATCCCCAGCGGCCCAGCGCCAGCACTCCAGGGGCCGGAGAGTCCCCGGTTCCCACCCAGACATCCATCCAGGTCTGGGGCCCGGTGCCACCAGCAACGCCAAGACTGCTGCCGATGGGAGGAGACAGAGCCAGAGGGAGGATCCCCTCCGCCATGGACCCCCCCCCCATCTCTGCAGCCCCCACTCCTACTAAGTGATGTGATTAATTAGCAGGGTTCAGGGAGAGCGAACATTGGCCGATTCATTTTTGATGGAAGCAGATGTGATCTCGAGACTTGTGTGTTCCAACAGGAGATTTTTGTAGTGATTAATACTGAGACTTCTTTTGGACTTCCAGTTTAATAGGATAGTTTTTTTTTTGCTATACATAGGGCCACAAGGATAATGTGTGTGTTGTTGGGGTCCATGTTGATGTCACTAAGGTCTCCCAGTAAGCAAAGCTTGGGGCATGCAGGAATGCTGCATCTGAGCCATGTTGATAATTCCCCACAAACCTTTTTCCAAAAATTTTGAACAGGTGGACAGAGCCATAGCGCATGTAAATAATTATCCACTGCGTTACATGTGTACTGTGTGCAGATCTCTGAGTGATTTAGACCCATCTTGAACATTCTTTGTCCTGTGTAATGTGTTCTAGGAAGAATTTTGTATTGGATGAGTTGTAGATTTGAACTGTCTGTCATATTAAAAGCATTTAGACATATTTGCATCCAAGAAGGTTCACTGAGACTGATAGATAGGTCTGCCTCCCATTTGGAAGTTGGCAAGGAATTTGAATCATCTATTTTTGACATTGACCTGTATATATTTTTGAAAGTAACTTTGGGCTACGAAGTTCCATAAATTCTGCTACTGTGGGAGGAAGTTCGAGTCTATTTGATGAAGGGGGAATTTCGTAAGTATAATGGATTTGAGTTGCTGATATTCTAGAAATCTGCTACTATTAATTCCATATTGTGATGATAGAGTGTCAAAAGATAAAATTCTTCTGTTATGGATAATATGCTCTAAATAATTAATTCCTTTATTAATCCATTGTTTAAAGTTGATCATATTTTTGTTTAAAAGAATGTCAGGGTTGTTCCAGATAGGTGTGAGTTTACATGGGATTATTGATGAATTGTTTTTTTAAAGAAATTCCCACCAAGCTGTCAGAGAGGTGCTAATGTTGACGCTTTTGAAGCACTTTAACTTTTTTTACACTGAAGCTGAAGAATGGAAGATTAGAGATTTCCACATTGTCACAGAATGTTTGTTCTAAGTCTATCCATGGTTCATCTAATGGACTCGGTTTAAGCCATTTTAAGATATATTGCAGCCTATTTGCTAAGAAATAATGTTGAAAGTTAGGCAAGTCTAAGCCTCCCCGATCTTTAGGTTTTTGTAATGTTTTTAAACTAATCCGGGGTGGTTTATTCTTCCAGAGAAATTGTGAAGTGTATGATTCTAGTGATTTGAACCAGGTGGAGGGAGGTTTCATAGGACTCATGGAACCAGGTAGTTGATTTTGGGTAGAACCATCTTTTTTATCGTATCAACTCTCCCCATAAGTGAAATGGGGAGTGACTTCCAGCGAGTGCGATTATCTTCTATTGTCTTAAGAAGGTTAGTGTAATTGCATTTTATCAGTTCTGAGAGCCTGGGGGGAATATTTTTGCCTAAGTATCTAATGTTACCTGATTGTAAATTAATGTTGGATGGATTTCGAAACCTACAGTTAATTGGTAGGACTGTGCTCTTAGACCAATTAATAGAGTAGTCAGATAGTGATGAGAATTTATGAATTAGTGAGATTGTTTCAGATAATGATGTTTGTGAGTTTTGGAGGAATAGTAAAATATCATCGGCATAAAGGCTTATTTTATTAATTATATTTTTGGACTGGATGCCCTTTATTATTTGATTCTGTTGAATTGCAGTAGCTAGTGGTTCAATAAATACAGCAAAAAGTGAGGGAGAGAGTGGACAACCTTGTCTGGTGCCCCTTTGAAGATTAAAACTTGGAGAGGTTTGATCGTTCGTCCTGACTCTCGCATTAGGGGAGCTGTATAAGATTTTTATCCAGTCAAGAAAGGAAGGTCCAAAGCCAAATCTATTTAAAGTAGCTAATAATAATTTCCAATTTACTCTATCAAAAGCCTTCTCTGCATCCAGAGAAACTATAGTTGTTTCCAGGTTATTGATGGTAGAGTAATCTATTATATTGATTAGCCTGCGCATGTTAACAGAGGAATATCTGCCTTTTATAAAGCCTGTTTGATCGGGGTGTATAATGAGTGCAGTTACTTTCTCTAACCTTGCAGCTAAAGCTTTGCAGATTATTTTAAGATCTGCATTTATCAGTGATATGGGTCTGCAGTTAGATGGAAGTGTGGAGTCTTTGCCTGGTTTTAACAGTACAATTATGCTGGCAGAATTCATGTTTTGGGGTAAGTAGCCATTTTCCTTTATTTGTGTCACCATTTTGAAAAACATAGGGGCCAGTATTGTCCAGAATACTTGATAGAACTCTGCTGGGAAGCCATCCGGTCCTGGGGCTTTTTTACATGGCATATGTTTGAGGGCTTCATGTAGCTCTTCTGCTGTAAGGGGGGAATCTAAGGCTGTAACGTGTTCCTGCTGTAGTCCTGGGAGGTCTATATTATTAAGAAACTGATTTATGTCATTATCTGATGGATCTAATTGGGATTTTTATAGAAGTCTCTAAAAATGCTATTTATTGTGACATGGTCATGTAAGATATTACCTGCTGGATCTTTAACAGATGAAATAGTTGCTCTTTGTTTGTTTTTAGTTGACTGGCTAAAAATTTTCCAGATTTGTTGCTGTGTTCAAACCTCTCCAAGTGTAACCTTTGCACCAGAAACTCCATTCTTTCATTGATTATTTTGTTTAATTCAAGTTTCGCCTTCCTTATTTGATTCAACGTTTGTTCATTTGGTAAAGCACTGTAGGCATCCTCTAATGATTTAATTCTTAATTCTAGTTCTGATATTTTTGAGTTATCCTTTTTTTAATATGATGCAAAAGAGATAATTTTTCCTCTCATTACCGCCTTACCTGCTTCCAACAGAACACATGCTGAAACTCCTGGTTTATCATTATTTTCTAGGTAAACAGCCCATTCTTTTGCGAAATAGCTGATAAAGTCGTGGTCTTTAGGCAGTGCTGTATTGAACCTCCAACTTTTAGCAGGTGGTGTGATTCTCGTATTTCTTACAGTGAAGGAAACTGGTGCATGATCGCTGACTGTAATGGGGTGGATCTGGGTTTCTGAAATCATGCACACCAACGAGCTGCTAACCAGGAAATAATCTAGCCTAGAATATGAGTGGTGAACTGAGGAAAAAAAAGTGTATTCCTTGATATTAGGATGAAAAGACCGCCATATATCACAAAGACCAAGTTCCTCCATATATTGTTTAACAGTGTTTGTAGACTGCCAGTTTCTATTGTTTTCTGAATTATTCATCCTGTCTACGGGACCCATTAACAAATTAAAATCTCCTTCTATGATAAGGGTGCAGTCTGAGTGTTCTGAGACAGTTTTAAAAAAGGAATGAAAGAAGGAGGAATCATCCACATTTGGCCCATATATGTTAGCTAAACATAACTTCATATTTTGAATAGTTAATGTCACTATAATATATCTTCCCTCTGGATCTGTGGTTCTGTTGATTTCTGTGAATGTCACTTTTCTATTTATCAAAATGGCAACCCCTCTCTGTCTGGAGTTATAGCAGGCGGAGTAAACATGAGGAAATTGTGATGTAGAGAGAGCATCCACTGAAGTATTTGTCATATGAATCTCCTGTAAGAACACAATGTCTGCCTGTAGATCATTTAGCCTGTTAAAGATTTTTAGTCTCTTCTCTCTGGTCCCAGCTCCGTGAATATTCCACGTGATAAACCTAAGTACTGTCATGCTTATGGTGACAGGGTAGGTGTTAGATGCTTCCACTTGATGTGAATAAGTGTGTGCGCAGGTGTAAGTATGTATGCCTTGTGTTGTGTGACTATATTGAATGTTACTAAATATGTTTGAAATAATAACAGTGAGAGTGTTGGGTTATGTATGTAAGTGTTATCTAATGAACTGTGTAGTTTTGCATCTGTGTTATTTAGTTCTGTGAGGTGGCAGCTAGAAAAGAAAGAAAGAAAAGAGTATGGAAGAAAGGAGAAAAAGATGAGCCAGAAGTTGACCAAAAGAGGAAAGTGGGTGAAAAGGAAAAACAAACCCATAAGGAGATCTGTTTTGTGAAAGAGACTGGCAGTGGTGTTAACTATTGTGAGCAAACATTAAACTCTGATTAAATCCCAGTGAGACTTATTAGCCTTAATATTACCAGTGCAAAGCGTGTAGAGTGTGGATACATATCTGAGGTTAGTAGAGCCAGGGAGTGGTGTTATGGTCATGATGTAGCTGGCCATTGACATAGAGCTTGTCCACCGAGATGACCGCGCGGGCTCCTCCGTCCAGGAATTTCCTCCTGATGGGGAACAAGATCTTACGACGCTCCAGGATCTCTCTGGGGAACTGATCGCTCATGCTGATATGAGTCCCACGGAGCTGTCTCCCACAGCGCTTCACCTCTTCTTTTTCTTTGTGTAGCACGAATTTAGCAACTATTGGTCTTGATCTGCCCTCCGATGTTTTTCTTCCCATGCGATGAACACGGTGAAAGGAGATGGCTTTTACCTTTTCCTCTGGAAGCTTAAGGTGGGATCGGATGAATTCTTTCATGGTTACCTCTGCGTCCTCCTCTGGCTGCTCAGGGAGCCCTGAAATAACTAAGTTATCTCTCATGCTACGGGCCTGGATATCTGAGACTAATTCTTTCATTTTTTTTATTTTCCTCCATTAGTCGGCATACTCCATCCGTGAGAGTCTTAACAGAGTCTCTAAGCGCATTGTTCTCCGTAGCTAAAGCTTCTACCTGCTGCTGGCTGTATTCTAGACTGTCCTTTAACAACTGGAACTCCCGGTGTAGAACTTCCAGCAGGGAAAGCCTGGCGTCTAGGCTGGATAACTCCCCGTTGATGGAGATTAGGATATCCGTTGTAACACTACCTGTTGGAGAACCTGGTGAGGTTACTTCGGGGGAATCCGCTGGGCGAACTCTTTTGGAGGTGGAACCGGTTTTGGACGCCGTCGCCGCGGTGTTGCTGGTTTTCCCCATTATGATCCGCTGGAAGCTTTCTTCGGTTACCTCTATCGGGCTGGTGAGATCCTCTTTGTTGTTATCCAGAGTGACCGGGTTGGTGTGATTAGAGTTTTTAACTGTTTTAAATTATTTGTTTAATTTCTTATCGTTAGCCTGGTAATAAAGGTTTCGTTTACTTCAGTAGCGCACCATGTTGATCCTGCCAAATCTCGCCGAGTCTCGCGTTACCGCATTCTCTCTCGCGTCTCTCCTCTCTCGCGTCTTCTCCTCTCTCGCGTCTAAGTTGCGGGAAGTTGGTCTTTTAACATGGGAATTTGTGGGGATTTGCTCTTTTTGGAGCCCCTAGTGGATGAAGGGGGGAACTGCAGTTTTCCGCATAGGCTTCACTTTTAACTTCGGGAGCTTGCTGCTCTCTCTTACCCATAACCTGTCTTCATTTAGGCTTGATAGCACATTTTTAAATTTAACTACTCATATCATTAGGTGTCCTTTGTATTCTCTCTTGTGATAGTGGCCACTACACATAACACCTATTAGACAGCTGTTTTCCAGTTTGGATGAGGACAGTATATTTATATATGTAAATTATTACTGGGATAGGCTCCAGTTTCCCATGACCCTAAACTGGACTGGATGGATGGAAAAAGTAAGTGTAAAAAAAAAAAAAAAAAGCATCACTGTAAGTGTTTGTAATATATTATTGTATGTACAATAAATGTGGCTTTGTTTCTTAATAATTCATGCATGAAAGGAATAATGTACCTATGCAACATCTATGAGTTCAACAGTTCTCCTGAAAAACAACAAACTAACAAAAAAAATCCTCAAACAAACAGAACAGGATGTGTGTATGGTGTGTGTGAAGAACTGTTTGGTTGGTCAGGATGATGAAGGTTGGTTTTTCTTCCCTGCTATTCAAAGCTGCGCTCACACTACTGTTATGTTCAGTATGTAAATAAAAATCCAGGTCTGAAAGTAGAACAAACCAACCAGGCCAGATAGAGCCAGAAATAACCAGATACATCCAGATGGCCACACCTTAACAGCAGTGCTTAGAATTCCATATGTCTCTGCAGCAGTTTGTAGAGAAAAAGAAGAAAGACAGGGACTAAAGCTGAGATTTACAATAAGTACAACCTTTTCCAGCAACTGATAAGAAGAGACAACATTTGGCTTTTAATTCACCATTGTTCACATCAGTTTGACAAATTATTGACATATTCCTCCATTGTTCACACAACTGGTTTGCATATTTGCCCTGAGGCTGCTTGAGTTTTATGTCCATCATCACTAAAAGTATTTTCTTATATATCGATACATCAACACACGACTGTTTTAATGTGGAGAAAGACGTGGAACATTTTACCTTTGCTGCAGGAAACTCCCTCCTTGCATCGTTTCTATTAATAAACAGCCCAGAGAGAACAGAGCAAGAAACCAAAGCATTTACCAGAAGTCTTCCCACGAATCACCAGATCCCTCCACTTGTTCAAGACTTTTCATGTTGATGAGTTAATGCCCACAGATTTCACAAACATCAGGAGTTTATGAATCACTTAAAATCAGTCAAATATTGTTAGTACAATTCAGAAAGGCACATTGTTCTGATAAAGGCCATTTAACCAGGATCATCTGTAAACTAAGTGGTTGTCATACACTACCAGTCAAATGTTTGGAGGAGGCTCAAACAGTGGCCTTTCTGTGTGGAGTTTACATGTTCTCCCTGTGTATGTGTGGGTTCTCTCCTTGTACTCCAGCTTCCTCCCACCATCCAAAGACATGCATGTTAGGTTAACGGGTTACTCTACACTGCCCATAGGAATGAGTGTTAGCGTGAATGCTTGTCTCTGTGTGGCCCCTGGATGTACAGGCGACCTGTCCAGGGTGTACCCTGCCACCCGCCCAATGATTGCTGGGATAGACTTTGGCTCCCATTCCACGGAGCGGTTTGGAAAATGAATGAACGAATACTTTTATACTATTATTTTATACTGTAGGGAGTAATTTTAGATTTTGGAGACTCTTCTTGGGAAGACCAGAGAGGAGGGCAATACAATAATCTAGTCTGCTAAAAATAAAAGCAGGCATCACCACCTCTGTGCCGGCAAGAGAGAAATGAGCGGCAATGTTTTTAAGATGATAAAATCTTGTCTTTGTGACATTTCTAAGGTGTGGAATAAACTCCAAATCAGAGGAAAAAAAAACCCCAAGGTTTCTCAGACACTGAGAAGGTTTATGATCTACAGTTCTGGTCAAATTATTTTGCTCTTGTCTTCTGGACCGATATGAGTTGAGCTGTAGGATAGTCTTTGCCATCCATGACAATATGTCTAAAATACAGTTTAAATAAATATTGACTGCTCCCATGTCATCAGGAAACACGGTAATGTAAAGCAGCGAAATGCTTTGTATACGTATCATTTCTGAAGGATGATAAAGTCTGTTTAAATCTAAATATAATACAGACTGTGGCTAACCCAGATTGTGATAAGGATGTGCAGAATCTTAGGAGCAGGAGAATAAAAAATATGTGATGGGCTGATACAGATTCCTTGTTAATAGAAAAAGCAGCACCTACAGTGATTAAGTTGATGTTTTTATTCATAAGCATAATTCAACACATCAGATTTAACATTTTTATTCTCCAGTTTCTAAAATAAACAACATATTATAATGTCATTTTAATGTATTTATTTGAGAGGGAAAGTGCATTTTAATGAAAAGTCAAAAGTTGCTGTAAATGTCATAATTAGCAAAGTTCTAATTTACATCTGAAGTCCCGTAACAGAAAACACATACCATGCCAATAGTACAAGATTATAAAATATAACAGCAATAGCAGAATCAACATGGGTTCATTATTAATATTTCATTCAAATTCTAAAATGGGGCAATGTGTGTACATGTGGAAATGCACACACACATTAAAAATTCACACACACACACATACTGACTTGTGATGATTGTTGGAATTAACATTGATTAATAATGTAGAAAAAACCATGTTGGTGAAAAGAGTTTAAAGCAAATAATCAGATTTTTTTAACTGCTATTATTTATGTATCATCATCATCATTTATTTTCCGTTTTCCACTGAAACACAGAAAGATGACAATAAAGTTGAATTTGTTTCTATTCAACATTCATTTCAGTTTCTGAAAATTAACTTTTGTACCATGAACTGGTACCCACTACACCCAAAGCAAAAGCAGCAGCAGCAGCTCCTCCTCCTCCTCCTCGATAGAAGGAGTTGTGTCTCTCTGCCTTCCTTCTTGCCTCTCCGGGTCAAACATGTGGATTCTGTCTCAGAAGATCTGCTGACTCTTTTATGGCCTCGTCAGCCTCTCTGAACATATTGTTGGTGTAGAATCTTCCTCCATTACTCTGAAGCATGAGCTTGATCTTCTTCAGCAGCTCTCTGACCTGAGATGGATCCTGCTCTCTGTTGTTAAAGACGTGATATCTTCGACCACACTGACTGATTAAATCATGGCCAGCTCTGCTTGGAGTGATGAAATCTTCCACAGACACTCCATCTGCCTCCAGATCATCTCCTCGGGTGAACTGGACCATGGTGTAATCTGATGCATTTTCTCCAAAAATCCTCTTGATGATTTTTGGAGTTTCTTGTTGTTCCTCTGTGAATCTGTTCAGTTGGACCACGATCAGGAAGACATGAGGACCAGGAGCAGCGAACGAGATGAATCTAACAGCTTGCTTTATTCCCTCCTCCTGGTTTCTGGGATCCAACAGACCTGGAGTATCAACCACAGCCAGAATCTGACTTTCAAACTCTCCTGTTTCCTTCTGACATTACTGCCGATGGAGACGATTCAGAATGAAACATGTTCTTCCTTAAGATGGTGTTTCCTGATGCACTCTTCCCAGCTCCACTTTTCCCCACTAGAATTATCCTAAAGTCTGGTTCCTCTGTATCTGCTGGAGAACAAAACATTCATTTTTATGATTTTGTCAAAATGTCAGTCTCACTTATTACACCTCAGTAATAAGCTTTAGAAAAAATATGTAGGAAGAAAAGATTTCTGCAGCTGACTGAGCAGGTGGTGGATATAAAAGAGAAATGAACAGATGTCATTTGTTGGAAGCATGGAGGATCTTGCTCTGATGAAAGGTAGTATCAGCAGCCTTTAGGCTGGATGTGAAAGAAGCAAGTTTTTGTTAGTACTTGCACAAAAACATACCGTCTTTAGATGGAGGAAGTAAAACCAGTTTGACGAGATGAATGAAACACCTGCAGTTTCTGATCACTGATAATCAGGATGATGGACTGTGAACGTCACTCTCACATTAGTAGCTTAGTTTAATTTTATTTTGAACGAATGAAAGATAAGCAAAGAAAATATGTACAGACACACACATATACATACTAAGAATATAATATTTATAATATTAATACAAATGATAATATATTAATTTATCATCAATAATTTAAGAAATTCATGAAAGAAAAGGAGTTCGAAAAAGAAGTGGGAAAAAGTGGTCATGAACACGAAGCAAAGAAAATTTCAGAACAACACGAAATATTACAGGCAGAGGTCAATTAAGCATGATGAAACATGTCACAGACTCACCAGGATTTCTGAACACGGCTAATTGTTCATCCAGGTCCATCTGGTCCATCTCAAAGCTGAAGTTTCATTTTTTTATGCTTCTCCTCCTCTCTGTATTATAAGCAGCAGCAGAACCCTCCCCTTCCTGATGTAATGTGACCTTTCTTTACAAAACTCGAAATAGGTGTTGATGTCAAACCTCCTACAAGCTAACTTCTCTGAGTTTAACAGCAGCAGACTCATAGTTGGATAGTTGGGACGTCACTGGGGTTTTTCTTTCCTCCAGGAAGAACTGCAACTGCTGGAACTGGACTTAAGTCTGGACTCAGGTTGCCACCCATCCCTTAAAATACGGAATCGTCCTTTAATTGACAAATAAATACTGCGTCCCGGATTGAACCAATGCGGGACACACTTTGTTCTGTATTTTCATGAATGTCCAATATCCTACATATGTCGGTCACACACATCAACACTAAATCTAAAGATAATTAAAATAACAGAAAATACAACAGCGAGCAAAAGGGTCTGTTTAGGCGGAATCTGCAGGCTGCAGCCGCAACCCCTCTGTGCCTGCGTATTGGGCAATCACTGGAATTCACTAATAACAAAAACAATCATTTATTTGTATAATCCAACTAACCTCAGGGGTCCAACATGCTTAAAAGATAGAACAACATTAAAACTAAACACACAAAAGCAGCTAAAAATTCAGAAATATGAAATGAAAAATACTTTATTCATCCCTTAAGGGAAATTCAGTATTGCAGTATATAATTAACTAGAGGTCTTGTTCTGATGGCTGCTGGCAGGAATGATCTTCAGTCTTAAGATCGGACCTGAAGAAGCCTCTCACTGAACACACTTTGTTTCATCACTGTGTTGTGGAGAGGGTGTGAAGAATCCTCCATCATCTCCATCAGCTTGTGCAGCATTCTTCTTTGGACAATCAGCTCCAGCGGCTCCAGAGTTACTCCAAGCACAGAAGCAGCTTTCTGGATCAGTTTGTTGATTCTCTTCAAGTCTCTGGTTCTGATGCTACTACCCCAGCAGATGCTGCAAAGCTGACTGCACTCTCCACAACAGACTTATAGAAGATATGCAACATCTTGGTGCAGACGTTAAAGCATTTCAGCTTCCTTAAGAAGTACAGTCTGCTCTGACCTTTCTTGTAGATGTAGTCAGTGTTGCGTTTCCAGTCCAGTTTGTTGTCCAGCTGAACTCCAAGATACTTGTATTCCTCCACCACCTCCAACTCCTCTCCCAGGATGGAAACAGTGCTTTGTTTATTCTTCTTCCTCCTGAAGTCAACAAACATCTCTTTTTTGTTTTGCTGCTATTTAATATGAGATGATTGTCACCGCACCATTTAACAAACTGACTGACCAGTTCTCTGTACTCTGCTTCTTGTCCATCCCTGATACACCCCACAACTGCAGAGTCATCAGAGTATTGACAAACTGCTGGAATGTTGGTAGAGTTGCAGAGAGGGAGACATTGTTAAAGTCTCCGGAGATCGCCGTGAATGAGTTTGGATGCTGTGTTTGTAGCCGAGCAACGACGGAGCTGATGACGTCACAGGCTGTGTCTGGTGCGGTACCAGGTATTATATAAACCGCTACCAGAATAACACAGGTAAACTCTCTGGGTAAATAATATGGATGGAAGCTCACAGCTAACAGTTCCATGTCCCTTGTGCATATCTTCTCCTTGACAGTAACATGTCCAGGATGACACCAACGCTGGTTAACCAGCACTGCAATTCCACCACTCTTTAGCTTTCTGCTGCGTTGTCTACTGCGGTCTGCACGGACCGTTTTAAAGCCCGGTACAGAAACATTACAGTCAGGGATGTGTTCATGCAGCCATGTCTCAGTGAAGCACATAATACTGCACTCTCTGTATTCTTTCTGAGACCTTGTTAGCATCTCGAGCTCGTCCATTTTGTTAGCTTGTGATCTCACATTAACCATTAGGGTGTTTGGTAGATATGGTTTAAATCTCCATCGCCTCTGTCTCACTCCAGCTCTGCATCCTCTTGTCTTTCTTTTCAACTCCATCTGGATTTGATGTGTTGTTTCGCTGATAACGTTGTAAGAGAGGGGCTAATAGGATCCAGCGAGCGGACACTGTCAGAGTACAGAAAGAGGTTTATTGGGGTTCCACAGATTCCTGTGAATTCTCCAGCAGGACTTCAGAGACTGGCAGACTGGTGAGCAGTAGGAGGTAGGCAGGCAAGCAGGGGAGCAAGCGAGCGAGCGAGCGGGCGGGCAGGCAGGCAAAACTGGCAGGCTTTCTCTGGCAGGAGGAAGACAAGGCAGGTTATAAATCAAAGGTGTGCACAAAGCAACGCAAGCAGAGGCCGAGCGCTGTTTACCGCAGGGCAATCAACAATCTGCCGCTGGATAGCAGGCAGAGCTGGTCTTAAATAGGTCGTTGTAGATTGCTGGGATGTGGATCAGGTGTGCTTCCAGTTCTCAGCTGACCACGCCCACCAGGGAACAGGAATCACCACAGATAATCCTGATTTGGGAGAGTTTAATCAGTTGATTCTGATTGTAGACAAGTCTTTCGTTGCCATGGAGACTCATCATAACGAGTCTTGAGAGAGCCAAGAATATGCAGAAAAATCTCCCTTGCAGCACACCCTCCGAACTGGCATGAAATCCTCAGAAAAAAGACAATATCTATGTGAGAAGAGTTTGCACTTTAAAAAAAAAAAAAAAAAATCAGTATCAGAGCTACTACAATTTGCTGCCATCAGACGGCACAATCTAGAATGAGTAAATTTTAAATGACTAAATATAAATAAGTAATAGAGATTATACATTAAAAGTAAACAGAATAAAATAAGTATCATAAATAAATACAAGTTTTGATGTGACATATGACAGCTTATAATTCAGAGAGTTTGGTTGTCCCACCAGTTATATGTGGACCCGGACCAACTCAAACCCCCTTACCTGGGTATGTTTAGTAGAAGCTGGTGGGACCACCTTAAAGCCCACCATGCTTAAAACTCGTAAATGGTGAGCTGCTCGTTTGTTAGGAGAAAGCAAAGAGAAGTTGAAAATCCATCTGAGTGGAAACCAGAGAACAGAGCAAAGACTGTGGGACGTGTTCCTGGCTAGTCCTGTATGTTAAAAGAAATGCGTATACTGCACATGCTGAAAGTGACTGATGGAGGATGCAGAGAAAGCAGCATAGAGAGCGGTACAGTAAAGTCTGCAACTGATAAAAGTCTCTCTCAGATTCTAGGCGACTAGTTTTTGCTTTTACCAGCAATCGCAAATCATAAAAACATGTTTTTATTATATATAGTTGATTTACTCATCAAATATCAAACAACTATGAAAAAATCTTCTTGGAATGCTGATGGCAGAGTTGGAGATAAGGATCCAGAACCATCAGTTACAGTGTCACCAAACACACACATTTTTATCCTCATTTAAATGTAGAAAATTCTAAACTGAGATTTAATGTTCATGGTGCAGTTTGATTACAAGCCTTTTAATTTTTTTCAACCAGACTTAAGTGAATATCAATCTGCACATAGTCAACATGGCGGTGAAAGGATACATTGTGTTTTGCTAGAGTGGATCAAAGTAGCAGCATGTACAATGAAAATAAATTAGGACCAAGAAAAGAGCTCTACGAGACACTACAATACAATGCATTGTGGTTTATATTGACCCAACTAGTGACCATAGATTAGGTGCCCAATGTCAGTCCTCGAGCGCTGATTTCATGCAGGTTTTCAATGTATTCCTGTCACCTGGTTTCCAATAAATTGATTCAACAGCCAATGAATAGCTGCACAATGAGTGATTAGTTTGTGTCAGGTGTGCTGGAACAGGGATACATGAAAAACTGGATTGTGGCCCTCGAGGACTGGAGCTGGTCACCCCTGTCATAGATGCTCACTGCTTTTTAAGATACTTTGTGGGTAATTTTGAGTCCATTTTTCTCTCTGGGACATTCTTCCAAATGATATCATTCAGTAATGCGTGGAAAAACAAAAAAATCTAAACGTTTCTGCTTCATCTTGTTATCTAATTCTTCTTAATATAATAATAATAATAATAATAACAACAATAATAATAATAATAAGTAAAAACAATTAAGTGTTTAATGAACTTTTCTAAGCTATTCAAATCTTTCGATGTCCTATTTGGTGCTTTGTTCTCCAATCTGACATGTAAAAGCTACATTTTCCTCTCAGTAATAGACATGACCCAACAACAGATAGCATGTGTGTGAAGTGTTTCGAGCAAATACCACTATTACTGCAGTGCTTTGCAACTTTATCCACAGCTCAACTTCTAATGCTAGCTTCGGAAAGCGTGACAATTTTCTCCTACATCAGCCTTATTTATTTCTCCAAACAGTATTATGACTTCTTTACTTTCTTTTTAATAAAACCAACATGTAGAAACTATGTGCCTGGAATGAGTCATCCATATGTGGTGCTGCACCTGTTATTTTGTTTTTAGATTGCAGGGCAGCAGTCTGAAAAACATGAAGGGCTCCCCATTCCACCCAGTCTGTGTTTTTGCCACAGTTTCAAAATGAAATACAATGATCATCTTGGCCTGAACACTGCTTGAGAAATGTTTTTCTGTCAGTAGTTTGCATCAGACAGTCTTTACAAATAATTTTTTTTTTATCAGAATCTCAGGACATTTTTCTAAGAGTTCTTTGTGTTTTGATTACAAAAACATTTAGCAGCTCTTTTCACAGACACTATACCAAATAACAACCCTTTAACATCGAGATAGTTTGCAATCTAAAATGGTTTAAATGTTTCCTCATGAATTCCTGTCTGCTTCTGTTATGATGGTGAAACATGATTCTCTTATGTCATTGTTTTCTCTGTTAAATAAAATTAATTGCAAACCAAAGAAAACCTATTTTATCATCAGGTTAAACGTGATCCTGGCAATTAATAAAAGTGACTTGCAGAGAATGACTGAGGACTGTTTTATTCTGTTGTCATACAGCTCTTAGTGCAGCCTCAGCAGGAACACAGTAGAAGTTGAAGTGTTTGGAAAAACTTTGAATAAGCTTTGACTTTCATTCTATGATGCATTTAACATTTTGATAGATGGAAAGATTAGGCAGTGAGGAACGATGTTGCAGCTTTGTCACCATTTCTGGAAGGTGATGAGGCAGTTCTGTGCAGGAACACAGTTTCAATAATAAGAACTGGCCTTACAAAGACAAAAAATGGGGAAACATTACATACACAAGTGATGGAACAAAAGTTAATCATGAGAATCAATGAGAAAAATTAGACTGAAGTTTATTAAGATTTATGAATAAGGAGAGCCGTCATGCAGATCAACAAGGCATCTGATAACCTGCTCACAGGAGATAAATGAACCATTTTACAGATTACAGGAGATGTGTATTCTTTACGAAGGTATTTTCACGCTTGGAAGCGATAATAAAGGTGCAGACACGGTGCCGGTCACTCATGGAGGCAAAGTCAGAAGTTTTACAGACTGTTCTGATCTAATAAAGTTATGGATCATACAGCTTGCTGAACATGTTGATTCTGCAGGTGAAAGATGATATTTTCATTCCTAGATGCCAAAACTTGACCTAAAAAGGACAAATAGAGCTGGATGAAGAGCCTCTAACATGGCTCATGCAGCCATTTGGACTAAAGTTTGCACATAGGAATCACCCACGCCCCCCCACAAACACACACAAAGCTGTTTTTCATGTTTTGCGCTCTGCCGGTGCTCGATGGCGAGCCGGGGTTATTCAAGGTCAACTGTTGTCACTCTGGTGATGTTAACTGGAAAAGGCCAAACTGTGTTTCTACTCTGTTTGAAGAGTTTTGTCATTTGATTGAAATGTTTCATGGAAACACAAAGAAATGAACTTTGGAAAGAAAATAAATGTTTTAAGCATCAGAGGAAGAATAAAATCATCAGCAGCAGCACGATGAAGTTCACCTCCTAACAGCATGAAAGAGTGAACAACCAGTAGTGTCTTAGTGGGATCTAGTTTCTACAGCCAGTCTGAAACCCTCCTGTTCATAATGGGTTCAGTGTTAGAAGGCAGAACAGGAGCCAGAGCCATATGGATGTATTCTGGTTTAAAACTAAAGCTAAATTATATGCAAAGGTATTTAGAATAAACTACAAGCTGCAACAAGGCAGTCACAGGACCTGTGAGTCATCTTCCCGCTCTGCAAAGTCAGGTGCAGGTTTCCCTCTACTGGTAGAAAACCAGTATGGTGCTAACCTGAAACTAACTTTATATTAACATATTAATGAGACCTTTCTTTAATCTGAGGATGACCAGGGCAAATTAACACATCTAATAAATCTCCTTTTCTAGATTTTCTTAATTGTTGCACAAGATGTGACACATTTTCTGCCACTTCAGTCACATGGATCAGTTTGTAGGGAGCTCAGGCTGGTGGCATCCTTACATAGCTGGCAGAGCACACCTGGACCCAGGTGTGGCTCGTGCCACTGATGAGACACGGCCCCACGGCACCTGAAAACAATCAAGACAAAGCAGTAGTGGGCCGTCACACTTCTATACACTCCGGTTTGTTAACAATTTAAACAAAAAACAAAACAAAAGATGTTTTCTAAAACATGCAGAACAAACGTTTGCTGAGTGTTGAAACACCGTCTGAGGAGGAGAAGCACAACTCTGCCTCTGACCTGATGAGCTCAGATGTTCAGATCAGGCTTCCTTCGTGAGAATTTCTGAGGTTTAAAAGGTAAAAAAGCCAAAACTCTGTTGGGAATCTGATATGTTGACGGAACAAACTAGAAAACAAGACTTGAATAAAAAAAACCTTTAAAAACAAAAAGGTTGTTTTCTTCAGTTTTAGTCACATTTCAGTAAAACATGTTTAGTTCTTCATGTTTAATGTAAAACCAGGAAAAATCCTGGTATATGACTCTTCTTTGACTAAAGTCCTGAACACTGGATGAAGACTTCAGTTTCAATGTTGAATTAATTTTTGTTTAACATTTAAAACTACAAGTTTGATCAAAATGCGTCACAAGTTCATAAAAACCAAGAACCAATAAAACTAAACATACAAGCAAAAAACCTCTTTAAAAGCTTAACTTCAGGCAGGATTTAAAGGACTGTAAACACTCAGACCATGTACACACAGATCTGGGTTTCATAAAAACCAAATATCTTCCCTCCGCTGGACAGTTAAGCAAATGAGTCCACACGACTTCGCTTTTCACAAATCCATCCACTCTGATCTGCATAACGGTGTTGTTACACACACATCACAAGCATATGAAACCTTTAGGCGGCAGTAACTCCTCTAATCCTGTCCAATCAGAATAACCTGTCTCATGACGTCACTTCCACAGAAAACACAAAACCTGCCCCTAAAATGATCTGGTTATGAGGTGGAAAATAACTGTCCTTAATCTCGTCCCTCGCCTTCCGTCGTCTACGTGGAGCGGTACTGATGGTCGTGTAAAAACACGCACACAGCGCCTGGACAATGGATTACGCCAACACAGTTTCAAGGATGTCCATGTTGGAAACAAAGGTCGTACATCAGAATCAGAGTCCGAATCAGATTTATTTGTCATTGAGCCAGCATCCCAGCACAACGAAATAATTCCAGTACAACCCGTCCAAGATTTATACAACATATATGTGACATGAACAGATCAGGCAGAATGAGGCAGCAGCCAGGAAAGCGGCGCACCTTTTTATGCAGAATGAGGAAAAGACGAAACGAGGGAGGATGGGTGGGTGTTAAAAAATAAAAGTATCTCTACACTTCACCTAAAAGGGGGGCGGATAAAGCTGCGACACAAACCACACCTCTAAACAAAAACGCACACATTCAGAGACAACATAAGAGACAACATGTGACGTAATTTCTGTTGCAGACTGTGACGTTTCAGTTTCAACACCTAAAACCTCGGTTATATACGTGCACATGCAGACGTGTAAACGGTGGATTTACACATCTTCACTTTGGTCGGAGGTTTTTAAAACAATCATATTTGATGCATTTTGGTGGGGATGACAGGCCAAATCGGAGAGAAATATCTTGGTTTTGGGAGATACCTGCTATGTGTGGACAAGGCCTCAGAATGACGTGGCTGCTTCTGCCAAAGCCCGATCCCTTCTGTGCAACTCGATGCATGATGTCAGCTGTCTACCGGAGTCGTAAAGCAGCTTCGTCAAATGGCTTCAGTTTAAAAATGGTTCGATTCAAGTTCTCATGAAAAGTCTCATGAATGCCGTCTGTCTTTGATAATGGAGCAGACAAAATGTTCTATGCATGCACATCTTGTCCCCCAAAAATGTGATTGACACATTTAAAATACAAATAACAACAAAGTTTCATGCAACAGGAACCAAACTAAAGTTGCAATGAAAAGAGAAAAAAAATGGCATAAAGATCAACTGAGAACAGCTGTAGCCCATTTTTACTGCAGGAGGAGGATGATGAAGACCATTCAGGTGTGGTCGTTAGTAAATTCAAACCAGCTGATTGACTCAGACAGAAAGCAAAACTGAGATAAAGAAATAAATTAAATAAAACAAGAGGACAGATTGTAGAAATAAGATTTATACTCATCAAACAGACATGAAAATAATTAATATAAAAACTAGATAAAACAACCAAAAGCAGAGCTATGAAAGCATTAATTTCTCCTTTTACTCTCAGATCTGAACCTGACACCTTCCGTGTTGTTAGTCACGTTTTAAAGCTGCAGTTTTCTCCTGAGACGGCTGTCATGCATGAGTTAAATCCTCCAGGTGAATTTCAGGGAGACCACAACGTCTTTTCAGACAAGTTTGAAGCTTTTAGATAAAAACAGAAAAGATCCATTTGTAAATGCATTATTCATGTGCACTGTTCTGCAGGTATCCAGAAATATCTTTTCAACCTTGCTTCTTTTTTTAAAACTTTGTCTAAAGCTTTACTTTACGTTATGGGAATGTTCACTTGCTGGCCACTTTATTAGGCACACTTCTTCTTACTTGTTAACACAAATATCCAACTGGCTCATCATATTTCAGGACCTCCGTGAATTTATTTGTGTGGAAATGGTCAAAAAGACGCGGTGAAATTCAAATGAAGCATCAGAAGGAGGAAGAAAAAGGATTTAAGTGATTGATTGTGGCGTTGCTGCTAATGGACTGTTCAGAAACTGCTGATCTGCTGGGATTTTCACTCACAACCATCTGTAGGGTTTACAGAAAATAAAAAGGAGAAAATATCCAACGAACAGCAGTTGTCTGGATGAAAATGTCTTGTTGATGTCAGAGGAGGATGAACAGACTGGTTGGAGATGATAGAAAAGCAGCAAATAGCAGAACATCATCTCTGAACACACACGTCCAGCCTGGAAGCAGATGGTCTCCAGCAGCAGAAGACCACAGCGGGTTCCCTCCTGTCAGTAAGAACAGGAAACTGAGGCTACAATTCACACAGACTCACCAGAACTGGACAATAGAAGATGGAGAAACGTTGCTGGTCTGATGAGTTCAGCTCCACATTCACATGGTAGGATCAGAATCTGCTGGAAACATCATGACAACATGGATCCATCCTATCCAGCCTACCTGAGTCCTGCTGCTGACCATGTCCATCCCTTTCTGAGCACAGTGTAGCATCTTCTGATGGAAACTTCCAGCAGGATGATGTACCATGTCACAAAGCTCACATCATCTCCACTATGATGATGAGTTCACTGTCCTCCAACAGCCTCCACAGTCACCAGATCTACATCCAACAGAGCAGCTTTGAGATATGAAAGACAAAGAGTACTATGGGAGGAAGGGCCTTTAGCTATCAGGCTCCTCTCTTATGGAACCAGCTCCCTCTGTGGGTTCGGGAGGCAGACTCCCTCCACACCTTTAAGATGGAGCTGAAAACCTTCCTTTTTCATGATTCTTATAGTTAGGATATGAGCATTTCCTGAGTTGGAGTCTGCATGTACGGGACCCAACTATCCAGGTTATGCTCCTTGCTCTTATAGTTATGGGTAGTCTAGCCATCCATTACTTATGTAGCAATGGGGATGTTACCTGATGCACTGAGAAGTGCCTCACTCTATTTCTCTAATATATTAATGTATAAATATATGCCAATATTGCCGTCTCTAACTTATTTCTCCTTTTTTTCCACAGGTCTTCCTGATTAAGTGCAGTTGTACATGTTGATCTGTCTTTCCTGTCCTCTCCACCCCAACCAGTCGAGGCAGATGGCTGCTCTCCCTGAGCCGGGTTCTGATGGAGGTTTTCTTCCTGTTAAAGGGGAGCTTTTTCCTTCCCACTGTCGCCTCATGCAGCTCAGGATGGGGGATTGGGTCCAAGTCATGACTCGATACAATCAGTTGGTTTCTATTATAGGATATTTATGAATTGGCTTGAAATGATGTGTCTGTAAAGTGTGCTGTGACAACATTTTTGTGAAGTGGCGATTTACAAATAAAGTTGAATTAAATTGAAAGAGGTGGAACGGGAGATTCTCATCCTGGTTCTGCAGCTACTTTGTGACAGTATCATGTCAATATGGAGCAAAATCTCTGAGGAATGTTTCCTACATCTTTTTGAATCAATGCTACTAAGAATAAAGGCCGTTCTGAAGGTAAAAGGGGTCCAGCTTAGTAAAAGGAAACTGTACCTAATAAAGTGGCCGGTGAGGAGTATAACTGCTGTAAATAGTTGAAACAGACTGTCAGCAGCAATGCAGCAAGAAAGTTCAAGATCTATCATGACTGAGTTGTTTTTGCTCAACAAAACGTTGCATCTAAACAACTCGGTGTACATCATTGTGCACGCTTCAACCATGTGCAGCTTTTAAACAACCACAAGATGGCGCTCTTCATTTTACTAAAAGCAGCAGTTACTGGTCTGCACTCAGGAGATAAAAGAAGATGAAGGGTGTTGACAGCTGTGGTGCTGTCCCCTGCTGAGTGTTACAGTAAGTTAGAAGTCTTGCTCTCCTGCTTTGAACTGGTTGCTTTAAAAAAACAAAACCTCCAGAGACGACGGCTGAGATGAAAAGCTGCTCTTCATGTCATTCTCATGACAACTCTCTTCTGCTCAGTCCCAGTCGACTTCAGCTGCCACACACACAAAAGAAAAGTTGACATGATCTAAATTTGACTCAGCAGGGGTTTGCAGGAACAGGAGCGCTCCAATTTGTGGCCTGCGAGCTGCTGACCCCTGATGACTTCCCTGTCGGCGTGTGCAAACAGATGCTGCATGTTTTCAGAAGACCAGCTGACACCAATTACAGCAGGATCATAACAGTTGCACAGCGTGCTGTAGCTCTGAGTGGAGGAGGCTTGCAGCTTTAAAAGGATGTTGTAATTAAACTGTATAAATGTGATTTTCCTGCATGATTATGCAGATCCAGAGCCAAATTCTATTCAAACAGATCTCTGGGAGATGTGCAGACGGGATCGAAGCAGCATTTAGCCTGAAGTGTGATTAATGATTTGCACCGACGCATCTCAGTATTTTGTGGAGATGTTTTACACAAGCGATGTATCCTCCAGCTGAAAAACCACACAAACAGTGGCCTGAGAACGGCTATGGACTAAAGGCCAAGGGCAAATTGTTTTCCTCGCCTGCAACCCAAACAACAATCATATCTGGATTCGGCTTCCCAGCGGCGTTGGGCCGACGCAACCCCCCCCCCGAGAATGGAAGAAGACATATTCATAGACGCTCTGTCCCCCTCCTCATCCACCCCCAGTCCCCTCCCACATGACTCAGCGCCTCCCTGGACTTTGTGTGTCTTGTTTTAGTTTGTGCTTCAGTGTATGAGTTTTTTTTTCTCTGTATGTCCGGATTTACATGACCTTTTTTTTCGTCGACCCCCCTATGATCCTAATGTATCTCTGTTCTTATTTTGTAATGCTGTGCTAGTAAACTAGCTGCACGGCCTAAGCTTAAGCTTGGTTCTGTATTGCTCTTTAGTCATTAATGTTACATCAAATCAAATCAAACTTTATTTCTTGAGCACTTTTCATGCCTCAGGCAACACAAAGTGCTTTACAGGATAAAATGAAGTCATAAGGATTAAAACAAACAGTGGATAAAAAAGCATTTTAAAATAATCGACACAAGTTCTTTCCACACACTCACACACACACACCCACCCACATTCCCCGAACAACATCATTCCCTGAATACTGTCTCTTTAACTGAATTCTGGTTAATAAAACAACTAAAAACATTCAGTAAGTGATAAAAATTCTGACTTGATGCTGATGTGAGGAGACAATACCTCGGGATCCATCCACACCAGGAGCCAGTCCCCCGCATGCTCATAGGGGCCGCTGCCACAGCAACCGCACAACTCCCAGGCAGCAACGGGGCCACCCCACAGCCGTGAAGCTGCAGTGCTGGACCCCGCGCCACCCAAACAGCAGCGGTCGCCATGACAACAGCCCCCAGACCAAACAGGCAGGGCCCCCAGCGTGCTGGATCCCCATAAGGAAAACACTGGAGTTAAAACCTGAAGATGAATAACCTTAAGAAGCAGTAAGAAATAAGAGCAACAATAAAAGAAAATATAAATATATATATAGAAGGACTTTACAATAATGTATTAAAAATAAGAGACCTAATAAAACAATTTAAAAATAAATGAATTAATAAATGAAGTAAATTAAGATAAGTAAATAAAATAAAATTAAATTCAGTTAAATGCTAAGCTAAAAAGGTGTGTCTTGAGCCTCTTCTTAAAAACATCAACAGTCTCCGCAGCCCTGAGGTCCTCTGGCAGGCGGTTCCACAGTCGAGGACCATAACAATGGAAAGAGGTCTCACCGTATGTCTTAGTTCTGACTTTAGGACTTTAGTTACATGTCTGTATGTCTGACCTTGGACGACCTGGCCTGAACTCTGAATTTCCCCTCGAGGATGAATAAAGTATCTTTTCTTTGATTTGATATGTGCAGCAGTTTGGTGTCAGGGACGATGCGTGTAGCCTAAAAGTCTCTCTTTAGCTGTTTACATTCATGATGAAAAAGTGTTTTCCCTGCTGATGATGTGGCCTTGTTTCCCTAATAAGCTGATACTGTGGGCCTGAATGATGACCATCCAGCTGCTTTAATCTGAAAGCAGGGCACCAGTGTGTATGCATGCAGTCGGTGGGGGACACAACCACATCAGAGCCTTGTGTTCATGTATAATTGTGTTTTGGTTCTGAGAGGCCGGGTCAGCCTCTGACAACAATCAGCCAGACATCATCTGCACCTGAATGCTTCAGTGGTGAAGTTATCGCCTTTCCGCTAGCAGAAATGTCACACGGTGAAGAAGGGACCCACCCAGCAGCATCTTTTAAAAGGTCCAACAGTCATGAATGTAAATTTATGGTAATTCCATCTTCTGTGTTTAAGCTTCATTTAACAAAAACAACTCAGATAGTAGCCGTCTGACTCTCTGCTATCAGCGCTTGTAAGTACTAAAAAGTGTTGGCGTAGTGGTCCCTCGAGAAGTGGGTATACTCTAAATTTTTCGCCCTCTTTTTAAAAAACAAAAACAAAACAACAACAAAAAAAATAGCCCAGAAAAACATTGTTTAATAAAAATTGACATTTAAGACTACTATATTTAGTTCACCCCAACAATCCATCAGTATTTTTGCTTGTTTTCACAATTTCTGCTCTTCGGTTTCAGGGAGGAAGAATTATGAAATTACTAAACCAACACTGGCACATAGAGCTGGTGAGAGACAGACTAATAGACTTATACACATATATCTTTATTATGTCTATGTTCAGGCTAAAGTTAATCCAGCTGATGGCTAACTGCACCTTATCTGAGCTGCTGGGCAACGTACATGTGTAGGAGTGTTTGTAACTGTAAAAGCTGCATCACAGGGAGCTTAGAAGTTTAGGAGTGGGTATAGTCGATGCCAACTGAAAAATAAGTGGGTATACTCCGTATACCTGTGTTTACTCTGGACGACACCGCTGGGCGGGTTCCATGGTGAGTGTGTGTATCTCACAAAGATGCTGCTCTGACAGGACTAACAGAGGAAAGTTCAGAAATCCACTAGGAAAATAATTGTGATAAAATGAGATATCTCTAGTTAGGAAAAATCAGTCTGATGTTGACTTGTCTTTGCCTCTTGCTCTTCACTTTCTGATAAACTAATGAATTGGCCAAATTCAAATTGGCCTGGCCTATTCAAATTGGCCTGGCGCCTGAGAGAGAGGCAGCAGGTCACAGTAGCTCCTGGGTTTCACACCTTTTCACACCTTCTAGAGTTGACTTTTTGTCTTTTTTTTCTCTCTTTTTTCCTCACTTTACCTGCCTTATGAAACATGAAACATGTTTTTCGGGCGTTTTTGTTTGTTTAAACTGCTTTTTTGGTTTTTCTCTGGACTTTTTGTGTTTGGCTGTCTGGCCCAGCAGCACTGCCGGCCCTTTGTGTATTCCAGAGAACAGCTTCTTTCTCTGGCCAGGGTCCCATTCCTGAGTGGAGCTAAGCCAGTCATCCCCAAGCAACTGCAGAGGAAGAAGCGCCGAGGAGTCCGTGCTGGAGCGAAAGTGAAGGAGCGGAGGAGGAAGTTCAAGCCTGCAGTTCCAGCTGTGCTTATGGGGAACGTGAGGTCTTTGGGGAATAAGATGGACGAACTTCATGCGCTTGTCCGGACTCAGAAGGAGTATGCTGTGAGTAGTATCATGTGCTTCACGGAGACATGGCTCCATGCGGACTTCCCTGATCACAGCGCGTCTGTACCCGGCTTCAAAACTCTACGTGCGGACAGAGACAAGCACCTGAGCGGTAAGAAGAAAGGCGGTGGAATTGCTATTCTTGTGAACGAGCGGTGGTGCAATCCTAGACATATTACTGTGAAGGAGCGTGTCTGCTCACCGGACATTGAGCTGTTGGCTGTGGGATTACGTCCTTATTATTTACCAAGGGAATTCACGTCTGTGCAGTTCATTGGAGTCTACATTCCGCCCTCAGCGGACGAGGCTGCTGCGTGTGACACTTTACACTCCACTGTAGCAGGACTACAGGCTAAACATCCGGAGGCCCTCGTCCTTATTTCTGGGGATTTTAATCATGTTTCTCTTGACTCTGTCCTGCCCACCTTTAATCAGTTTGTGAACTGTGCCACACGGGACAATAAAACTTTGGACCTGCTGTATGCTAATTCCAAGGATGCATACAGCTCCACTGCCCTGCCCCCCCTCGGCCGATCGGATCATAACCTTATCTGGATGTCACCGGAGTATGTCCCTGTTGTGAAGAGGCTTCCTGTTTCCACTAGAACTGTGAGGAAGTGGAGCCAGGGGGCCACTGAGGCGCTGCAGGACTGCTTTGGCACTACAGACTGGGATGTGCTCTGTCAGGACCATGGGGAGGACATCAACAGTTTAACGGACTGCATCACGGACTACATCAACTTCTGTGAGGATGTAGCTGTGCCCACTCAGACTGTCAGCTGTTATCCGAACAACAAGCCCTGGATCACCAGTCAGCTGAAGGGTCTTCTTAATCAGAAGAAGAGGGCTTTTGCGTCTGGTGATAGGGACAAGTTGAAAGAGATACAGGGACAGATCAAGGTCAGACTAAGGGAGTGTAGGAGCGCTTATGGGAGGAAGCTGGAGGCCAAGCTCCAGCAGAACAACACCAGAGAGGTTTGGAGGGGTGTAAAGTCCATCACTGGCTTCAACACCAAAGCCAAACAACAGGATGGTGGAGAGGACATGGCTGAACGACTCAATCTGCATTTCAACAGATTTAGCCTCTCACCTCCTGTTGCCCCCTCCTCCTCCCCTCCTGTACTCACACTTCCTGGACCGTCTACACACACCTCCCCACAGAGCACTCAGACGGACAATCAACAACCCTCACCTTCAGCCCCCTTGTCCCAGCTCAACACCCCTGCCCCACTATCTGCCCCCCTGTTGCAGCTCAACACCTCTACCCCCCTACCTGCCCCCACCCCCACAGAGGAAACGTCCCCTCTGACATTGACAGCCGGCCAGGTGAGGAAGCAGCTGGAAAAGGTTCGTCAGAACAAGTCTCCTGGACCGGACCAAGTCAACCCATGGGTCCTGAAGACTTGTGCTGCTCAGCTGACTGGAGTCCTGCACCTCATCTTCAACCTGAGTCTGAAGCTGGAGAAGATACCGGTGCTATGGAAGACCTCCTGTATAGTACCGGTACCAAAGAGGCCCGTCCCATCTGGCCTCAATGACTTCAGACCGGTTGCACTGACATCTCACGTGATGAAGGTGTTTGAGAGACTCGTCCTGGCCCAGCTGAGACCCCTCGTGTCATCTGCCCTGGACCCTTTACAGTTTGCATATCAGGCTCAACTTAGTGTGGATGATGCTGTCATCTATCTTCTGCAGCGTGCTCACTCACACCTGGATAGTGTTAAAGGCTCGGTGAGAATCATGTTTTTTGATTTCTCGAGTGCCTTTAACACTATTCAGCCTGTTTTGATGAGTGACAAGCTGCTCGGGATGGGTGTCAGCTCCTCCACTGTCTCCTGGATTGCTGACTACCTGTCTGGCAGGCCTCAGTATGTGCGGCTGGGGAACACCCTGTCTGATACTGTGGTCAGTAATGTAGGAGCTCCGCAGGGCACTGTCCTGTCTCCTTTCCTGTTCACTCTGTACACCTCTGATTTCCAGTACAGCTCCGGGTCCTGCCACCTGCAGAAGTTCTCTGATGACTCTGCGGTGGTGGGGTGTATCGGGGATGGACAGGAGATGGAGTACAGGACACTGATTGCAGACTTTGTGAAGTGGTCCCAGGCTAACCATCTGCTCCTGAATGTGGACAAGACAAAGGAGCTGGTCATCGACTTCAGGAGAAAGAGGACACCAGTGGAGCCCATCACCATCCAGGGCTCAGAGGTGGAGATAGTGGACTGCTACAAATATCTCGGAGTCCATGTGAACAGCAGACTAGACTGGAGGGACCACTGTAATGCTGTTTACAAGAAGGGCATGAGCAGACTGTACTTCCTGAGGAAGCTCAGGTCTTTCAATGTGTGCAGTAAACTGCTGGAGATCTTTTACCAGTCTGTGGTCTCCAGCGCCCTGTACTTCGCTGTGGCTTGCTGGGGCAGCAGTACATCCAAAAGGGACATCTCTCGGATTGACAAACTGATCCGCAAAGCTGGACAGGTGGTTGGCTGTCAACTGGAGACATTTGTGACAGTGAGGGACAGGGGGACTCTGGACAAACTGCTCTCTATTATGGACAATCCTGCTCATCCACTCCACCGGACTGTAGAGGGGCAAAGGAGCTCCTTCTCCAATAGACTTTTACAGCTGCGCTGTCACAGTGAGCGCTACAAGAACACATTCTTACCATTCTCTATACAGATGTACAATAACTCCCCACTTTGTGACAGATAACTAACATTCATTTCAAAGCCTCTGTGTAAACTGGCACTGCATTTAGTCACATGTTGTATATATTGTAAATTTCTAAATTTCCATATTCTATATTGCCAATTTTACTTGATAGTTTTATTTATCTTTGTAAAAGTGTACATATTCCAGATTGCTTTATGGATAGTACCTATTCTATTTTATTATTATTATTTACTTTTTTTTCTCTTACCTACTATTGCTGTTTCTATTTCTTCCTCTATTGCTGTTCTGAGCTACTGTGACAACAGAATTTCCCTTGTGGATGAATAAAGTCTGTCTAAGTCTAAGTCTAAGTCTAATGTTGCATCGAACAAACTTCTAATGGTAAAGCTTATCAGTCTGTTGGATTTATTTTAATACTCCCAGATTGATATGCTCTGCAGTAGAAACTCTTTTAGAAAAGTGAAAATACTTAAACAAGGACACATATTTTCACTATGAATGAAAAAAGTCAAATTATTGTTATTTTAACCAAAAATCAGAAAATTAAAATAATGTAAATGTTATTTTGTCTAAAATTGAACAAAAACTGAAAAAAACCCCCCAAAAAAACCACACCCTGTTAAAACGTTTGGAGATCAATTTACTCAGAAACCTAGTGGTCCAGTTAAATGGCCAAGTTGAACTCCGCATCGCTCGATCCAGCTGTTCACGCATCTGGAGTCACTCTGTCCACCTCTGTCAGGGTTTTTTGTTTAATAAATCCCAACAATACCGTTTAAGCTTTTAACAACCTTTTTCTTTTCGATGTTTTAAACTTTGTTTTAATTTTTTTTGATTAAAGAACTCCATCCAAAGAGTCGTTTAGTGACCATTAAACATTCGCTCATGTAAACAGGACAATGGGTGTTTGTGGTGTAAATGCAGAAAATCCTCCGAAAAAAGATGAGAAGCAAAACCAAAGACCAATGATGGAATGTGTCAGGAAGCAAAGATGGATATCTTTGTCATCGGTTCTAGAATGCATCAGTATGGACGTAGCTTTAAAATACAAATAAGTTCAGGGAAAACGATTAAGGTTAAAAGGATATTGTGTAGGAATTACTCCCATCTAAAGCTGAAATGATGCATCACATTCAAACAAATAATGCATTGTAGCGTCTCACCCTTACAAGCAGCTATTGCAACAGCGGCAGCTGGTTTGGATCAAAAAGCCTGGGCAACACTTCAACAAGTCGTCTCCACGATGTGTGTTTGTTCTGATCAGCCACTGAAGCAGGTGAAGTCACTGTGCTGACTGGAATCAACTGGTTTATGAGCAGAACTAATTCATGGAACAGATTTGACTTGTTAAAAACATGATTCCATCCTCTGCTGTCCAGTAAGTCACATATAACAACACATACAGGAAAAACGTGTCATTCTCCTCTGGTGAAGAATAATGTATGTTTACATGGTTTCAGTCTCGGTAAAGTCGAACTAAAAGCAGGTGGGAAGGTTTTATAAGCTGCATTTACTGTGACTTTAAAAGCTGAGACTACATAAACACACATTTCTGTACCAGTGAGGCTGGTGGATTTCAGCAGGATCTACTGTTATGCTGCTACGCTAACGAGCAACACTGCCTAACAAAACCCAGTGAAACCAGTTAGCTTTAGGCTAATTTACATATCCTGCACTGCTGCTGCATATGAATGCTCCTACACTGTTGTAAAGGACAAACGGGGTAGTAAGCCTTTCACTGATCTTCTCTGCCTGCATCACAAGAAAAAAACATCTTATTGGTGCTATTTGACCCTTACTGGTTGCTGTAGTGTCAGTATGGCAGACTGTTATGGCGCTTCCCTACCAGCTTCCCTGTCCTATGTATAAAACCATCTAAAATCCTTCGCTTACGAGAATGTGTCTGATTATTGGTGGAGGTCATAATTCATCAAAGATAACACCTTTATAGATAATAAAATGTTACACAGTTTCCCTTTAATTGTAAACAGAGTAATAAATAAATAAACAAATAAATAAATTAACCTACAATCAGAAACCCTGAAGATCAACTGGAAATGAGTATAACAAGGCTTTCTGGCTCAAAACAGTAAACATTCATTATAATATTCACGTTTTCCCAAATCCAACTGAATGTTTCATCCAACAAAAAGCATTTTCTTTTCTTTAATCATTTCATTAAACACAGAAAAATGACTGTTTGGTATAAAGTCTTCCTTTAACGAATTACATCATTATGTACCAACAAACAGAAACAGTTTGACTGACTGTACCGACACGATATAAAGGAGACACTTGGATCAGTCCGTATAAAAACAACCACAGAAGAAAAAAACAGAGAAAAGACAGAAGTTTGTGGTTTTGTTTGTGTCTTGTTGTGTTTGAGCCACTTTTCTGGCTCACTTAGTTGCGTAAAGCACTGAGGATTGACAAGGCATCTCTGTCCCTTCCCGCCTCAGCTCCAACATCAGAAACCGTCGTTATTTAGATGAAATACTCCTTCTGGTTCTCCGTAGGACCATTCTGGGAGCTGGATTGTTGGTTGCTGAATGGCAGCACAGGGGCGTCTTCTGGTTTGACTGTTTTCACCTCCTGGCTCCGACATGTCCCCTTCCTTCTGTACAGGAATCGGGCCAGTATGGCTAATGCAGACACGCTGACGAAGATTACCACAGCTATCACACCTACAAAGCAGAGAAAATGGCTCAATTACAGCAGAACAAAGTGGAGTTCTCTAGAAATGGAAGTATTGGAGCAAAAATGTCCTGGACTGGATGGAGATTTAGGTGTTCGGGATGTTAATCTGACTTTATTTGTGTCTATGATTATCACGTAGACATTGATTGGCTACTTTTGGTTGAACGTATCTTTCAATGAACTGATTTTCTTTGTTTTGCTGATAAGAAAAAGATTTAAAAGGAAATTATTACGTCTTAATGAGGTTAAATTTGAAGAGGTCCTTAGTGCTGTCAGCCAATTTGGCTGACAGCACTATGCTCTCATAAAAAAAGACAAAAGAAAGTGAAAATAAACCAGAGTTTTACCACCACTGAGAAAGAAAGCAAATCTAAACCTCATAATGAAGCCTGTAACTCTAAAGCTCACCGCCTGGCCAAAGTGTTTCTAGACTTTGCAACCACTTGTCTTTTTTGTACCTCTGAAGAATAATTTCCTCTGAACTTGCAGAGTTGTTTCCACTTTTTCTTTTCAACGGTGTCTGTTCTGGTCCTGACTCCAAAACCGAGGAGACCTGCAGGCATGCAGGAAACTTCCACCTCTGTACCTCACTGATCAGAGTCTCAGCTCCTTGTTTAGTGAAGCAGCACTTCCAGTTTAAACATCATGTTTAATGAGCAGTGGTGCAAACTGATTCATGTCCAGATTATTTGTGAACATTTGGAAATCTTATTTGTGCATGTGGATAAAATTTCACGATGATAGATCAACATTTGCTGAAAAGAATAGAGATATTTTTATATTTGTGTGGGGGCCACTGGATGAAAGAGGATTTCCATACAATCATCAATACAAAAAAAACAACAACAAAAAAAAAAAAAACAACGTGTCAAGAGTACAAAAAGTTTAACTCAGTTTAGGTGAAGACATCTGGACACATTGCCACACCTGCAAAGTGTTCAGTGTGACTGCCGGGACGTTGTTACGTCATCCATCATCCATCAAGCCAACGTGGCTTGATGCTAAATGTGCTGAAAGTTGCTAATATGACTTCAGAAGTTTATGTGATCTGTGAGAAACAGGGAACATTTTTCCGAGATGACATAAAAAGGGCACGGTAACATTTAAAGCAACTTTCATTAACGCGTGGCTATATTTATTTCTTCTTCCTGGAAAGGTCAGCAAGGCGTGTAATTTGGTCAGAAGATGCAAAGCATCCAGATGAAGTCAGATTCTCTGCTAAAAATACACCAATCTTGTTAGTGATAGGCTAAATGGCTGAAAGCCTGGTTCATTTGAAGGCTGGTCCATACTTTATGTTTTCATTGGGAGTGAAATAATCTGGAAGTACATGTTTTTCCATGTAAATAGTAGATGAGATGTCTGTGATTCCATAGTACAATCGGGGTAAATAATGGCTACAAAGCCAGAGAGAAAACAACCGGCGCTAAAATAAATCTGCACCATAGCTTAATGAGATTTTCATCACACACTAACTCTGCCCAGTTTATAAATTAAAACTGGTTTACATGATCTAGGTAACAGATGAGCAAACCAGCGGAGCAGCAGGTACTGAACAAGCTAATTGTTTTGCTCTGAAAATTTACTCTGAGCTCATTGAGAAATTTTACCTGATAAAACTTCTCAGCTGTGATGCTAGAAATAACAAAAACTGACATGTTTACATGGGATTAACTGTAATTTGTAGTTGTGTTTTCCATCGTCTGCTGTTTGAGACACACTGAAACTGAGTTTTTGTTCACTTTTATCCCAGAAAAGTACAGAATCTAAGTGGAACAAGCCGCGGGGGAAACAGTACCTCCAATAAGAGCCGAGTCACTCCTGATGGCATTCACTAAAGGTTGACCTGCTCCCACTGACCCAGACTGGCCTGCAGTAAAAGAGTAATAGAAGAACAGAGAAAGACAATCAGATGAAGGATAGAAACAGGGATGTGAAATCACATGAAATGAAACTGAACACACAGGAACAAAGAGGGGAAAGGTCCAGGAGCAGAGAAGTCATTGCTGCTGCTGCAGACATGTTTAACTGAGACAAAATTAAAAACTGTGCAGTGAATACTGATTATATAACAGCAGAGGGATAATATATAACCTGATTTACATGAACAACGTCATCCTCTGGCCATTAACCCGAAGCAACAGCAGCATTAAAAACCCAAAAGTTGCACCATGGCTGGACGTGATGCAACTAGAACGTCTGTGATCACGTTTTTCCAATGCTCAACAAATGCTACGTGCAGATTGAGTTGTGTATCCCTTGTGTGTTTTATGCAACATGTCTGTTGTTGATTTCTTTACTGGTAAAATCAGTGCAAAGAGACTTGAATTTGCATCAGTGATTCATGATTCTAGACATTTTAATTTTCTTTTTATGCTGTTTATTTTGTTGTGGAGGAAAAACGCAACGCATCAACGACAGCAGAGAAACATTCTCTGAGACAAAACTGCTAAATTTATTACTAAAAAGAATCATCTTGAGGCTGGTTGAGAAATAAAAAACAGCTATTAATGCCACACAGAAGCAGCAACATTGCAGAAACATTAATTTGCAAGCTGTTCAAGTGCAAACCAGGAAGTCTATCTCAGTTTTACTGATCATGTAGACGATTCCACGCTTAAACACCGACTCATGAACTGTTTACACCCAAGTTCAGTTAGTTAACTTTACTTGTTTCTTCTGGCTGCAAAACTCTTCAAACAGGAGCTCTAAATGGAAAAGTTGCTTTCATTTAAACTTTTTATGAACCAGTTGTTGGTCAGGAGCGCTGTCAGTTTTTAACATGTCAGGTTTCACTAAAGCATCATTAAAGCAATAATTATGGGATATATTGCCATGGCAACATGAAAAAAAACTGCAAGGCTCTCCAATCAAAAGTAATTAATTGTGTTTACACCATGGTCAGTGATAATTCTTATGCCAACTGGTGTCCATTATTTTCGTATATATGCACACGTAGTTCAGGAGTTTAATCACTGTAATATCACTATGTTATGGGGCGTCACCATAGCAACCATAGCTGGCTTTTGACAGGTGAATGAAAAACAAAATGCGCTGTAGCTTGACAACGGTTGTTGAGCATAGAAACTACATTGAAGCAAACATGACACAGTTCCTATAGTTTAGCATATTTAACCAGCGTCGTAAAAAAGAAATAAAAATTTGTTATAAAATGTTTTCTGTGTGGAACCATGGCACAAACAGATTTAACAACTCGGATCTGTGCATTAGATGGTTATAATGCATGTGCTTTAGACTCAGCATCGTGCATTATAACCGTCTAATGCACGGCTCCTCCCTGTTTAAAAATATGGATAGCCTGTTATTCAAAATCTAGCTATGCATAAAATATGGAGGTGTACACTGGAAAGCCACCTGGAGGTGCATAACACCACATGTGACAACTTCTTTACATCCCACTGCCTTGGAGATGAACTGTTATATGATGAAAGCTATATGTTTGTAACAGTCAGAAAAAACAAGCCAGAACTTGCAAGAATTACATGTGCAGAAAACACAGTTACAGTCTGTCCATCATCTGGAGGACGTTGGAAATATTCAAACTGATGAATATCAGAGAAAATGGGGCAAGTTAAAAGTATTTCTGAAGAGGGAAAAATAAATAGTTCTTAAATACGGTGTTCTAGTTAAAAGATTATATTGAATGTCTCTTTTCTACATGTTTACATAATCTGAAAAAAGTTATTGGTTGAATTAGATTTTTTTAATGTTATGAGTAGATTTACACAGAGTGGGTCAAAATGACCCGCAACATAATCAACATGATTTTTTTTTTTTAACATAATACAAGGGTTAATCCTTACATCATGGAGCTTAACTCTGATTCTTTCCTAAGAATCAGATACCTGTACTAATAGTCATTATATACTAAAAGGAGTTAAAGCTTGAAAAGGGAGTGAAAATCTCCAGTCTCGATGTTGATCTCAAACGAGTCCCATACTCTTCCTCTTCCTCTCTGTCCTCCTCACACAGGCCGTGATAAAGCTGTTGTAAAAGGAAAGTCTGCGCTCTGACAATAAGGACACTGATGGAGCATCAGTATGATGTGTGATGAGCTCCGTACGACTAAAAGCAGAAGTTTCCGTCTGACCTGACTGTTGGTGTGTGGTTTCTGCTGCGTAGGGATTGGCTGAGGTGGTGCCACACACAGACTGGATGAGTGGGCCGGTGGCGATGACAGGGCTAGTGTCTGGCTGAAGCAGAGCAGCTTTCAGGGGGCTGATGGAGTTAAACAGGACGCTGGACAGACAGCCTGTGAAGCCCAGACCACCAAGCCGAGCCAGTTCTGGATCCATCTCACCGGAGTCTAGAAAGGAGACAGACATGATGTTTCCTGGAAGTGTTCAGGTTTTCCCTGCAGACACAGACACGTATCTTCTTTAAACAACAGAGGAAAAGAGTCTATCTACTGGTTGTGGTGGGAGCACTGGGGGTCTTTTACAGGCAGAGCAGAACTGTGGAGAGGATTAAGGAGTGAAGGTATGACAGGGGGCGATTGTGTCGTTGTTTTGTAAGCCAGAAGCAAAGATAGGAGTTTGATGCTCTGCAGCTGGAAGCCAGCGGAGCGACGTGAGCTGTTCTGGGCTGGTTGAAGACCAGACACGCTGCTGCGTTCGGAATCATCTGCAGAGGTTTCACCCAGCATGCAGGCAGACCTGCCAGTAAGGAACTGCACTCGCGACACACTCTGTGATCTGTGGAGGAAGCCTCCGTTTAATTTTCTTCCCGAAGGCAGAAGGAAACAAAAGAAAATAAATCACAACTGTATAAAATGGGAGGAGTATTGGGGGCTTAAGGAATTTATAGAGGAGTCCTCGCACTCCACTGCAGTGATTTGAAAGATTCCTTCAGGTATATTAACGTTTATCCAGGTTTTGTGGAATTATAAATTCAGGTTACACAGAGAGCAAATCAGCAAGACCAGGCACAGAGGCAACATGGACCTTAGAGGTCAGCCGGTTGTCTACCATGACACCAAGATTCCTGGTAGACGTAGCCAGAAGTGTGACAGTCGAACTGGATGCTTAACTGTGGGGGTAAGGGAGGACTGACTGGACAGACAATAAGCTTAATCTGCCTCTGAAGGTGCAGAAAACAGCAACAAAATAGAAAAAAACAAAAAAAACAAATCAAAGTTTGTTTAGAGGACAAGGAAGCTAAAAGACCATCAGCAGTTGTGTTTTTGTAAAGAAAGACTGTTTATTATGTAGATTTTAGAGTTTAGGTGGACTGATGTGACTGATATGAATCAACAGGATCAGATTTTGTCCAAATATTATTCAGAATATCTTGTCAGGTTAATTCCAGCTGTAAATCTGCATGTAAATCTGACCAGCCCTGTTTGGTGCAGAAATAAACCCATGCATTACACGCTCCACTGCAACAGCTTTTCAGAAAACATCACACCCAAGCGAGGCTAAAATATTCCTAAAAGATGATGTAATAAACTTTAAGTGAGACACCCCCACAGATTCTGAGAGTTTGAAAGACCGGCTGAGTTAGCAGAATAGTGATTATCGGGACATTTTAACCACAGAAGCCTCTAAATGTGGGAAACTCCGAGTTTCAGCAGTTTTCATTTCCCTGCATGTTTCCTGATTAAATGCTACAGTATGATGAGCTGCTAACATCTGTTCACACGTGAATGAAACTGAACAGCAGAAGGTGGAACCTTTGTGGCTGCTCTCTCTGCTGCCTGATCCGCTTTGTTCTGGGAGAACTTTCCTCGTTCCAGGACGCCGGTTCAAGAAAGCTTCATTCATCCAGATGGTCTTTTTTGTTTTAGTGAAATATTGATTTCAGGGAACACAGATACCTAAATATGAAATAAATAATCATACTGAGTGAAGTTCATTAAAAATAAAAGTTTTTTTAACCTTCTTATTTGAATTTGTGGGAAACCAGAAGTAAAGCTGAAGCCAGATGTGGTGGAATTATGCGTATAGTGTGGTTTTAATATGTTACTCATTTATTAAGTTTCTTTTAGGCAGTACAAGATATATATTCTGCATAGTTAGAGTAGTTCAGTAAGCTTGCTTTAGTAGAAACAGTTGATTTATAGATTTATTTCTCATCGGATAAATTCCACGACACCAGATTAATGAAAGCTGCAACAAACAGTGATATCCACAACATCACTAATCTCATGTTTTTAGGTGTAATTAGCTTCAGTAATGACGTCTCATCAGCCTCAGCTGTGCTTTAGGGATAAAAGAGGAACACATGTTATCAAACTGCTTCATTCAGACAGTATATTATCCACTAAGCATGCAGAACACACTGAAATTAGCTTCAGATTCACTGTGTGTGTAAAGGAGGATTCCATAGATTTTTTGAGAAACATCTATATTATGTAGTGGAAATTAGGCATATAGCATAGGATTTCTGTTTTAATGTTGATCATTTATTCTAAGTTCTTTCATGTAGTGCAACATATATAAAATAGATTAGAAAGCTTGCTTTAGTACATGTATGCAACAACTAAATGTTCTGTTCCAAGGCCTGACTTTGTCTGTTATCATCTTCTGGCCGTTGTTTTGACCCGGGCTGCCGGCTGAAGCTTGTTTGTGTCTGCCTAAAGAACGCTGGAACATCCTGAGTAGAGGGAGAGCTCTCGATTGCAACAACTGTGCACTGTCAATAAACTGGACAGAACGCAGTTGACTTCTAGATTTATTGTTCAGATAAATTCCACAACAATTACACCAGGTCCTGATTAAAATTATCATACAAAACTCTTCAAATCTGGACATAAATGTTCTAAAGATTATTTGTAATAATTAAAACACAGTTTCTAATTAGTAAACCTTTATGAAAATGCTAATTAGCATGATTT
>NC_136629.1:36600559-36825559 GCF_933228915.1 Telmatherina bonti
GAAGCAGAAACTCTGCACCTGCCTAACAACCAATCATCTCTCTGAATCATCTCACCCAAACTTGTCCATTCATCATTCATTCATTCATTATCCTAACCGCTTTCTGATTAAGGGTAGCGAGACTTGTGTCCAGTTGAGCAAAAAACCAATGTTTTCAGGACTTTTAATAATCAGCCGCTAAATTTTAAATGATCCACAGGTCATTAGTATTCAGAGGAAGAATATGACAACTTAATTTCACTTTTAAATGCAACATATTCACACTCATTTACAGTCCAAGGAGGTAAGGTGAAATATCACCTTCAAAATTAGATCTGAGAGGTGATGAAAAGCGTCATGAAATGGAAAAAAAAAAAAAAAAAAAAAAAAAAAATCAAAGTTTACTTTTAAAAGTTGAAGTTTTGTTTGCTTAAAAAGTTTGATTTATTAACAGGTTTTAAAATAAATGGGGCAAAAAGTTAGCAAAAAATTTGTTAGCAAAATATGAAAAACAAGGTTTATTGCTCGTTTATAATGTTTTTAAAATGACAAATCAGCTGGTCTGATAAAAAGCCTGTTATATGTATATTCTAATAACCAATGAAAACAACCAAACTGTGCCATTTTAACCTCAATACGTTTAAAAACCAGAAATTAATTTTCCAAATGAAACATTTTCCAGATTGGAAATGATCCTTTTCAGTATGCTGTAATCCAGATGAAGCCGTGGTAATAAGGTCTGCAGTGTTTCATGAGCAGCAGGCTGAATGTGGAGGATAAAAAAGTTCCCTCAATCATGCATTATTCACAATTTAGCACCCTGCTAATTATTTTTTAACGCGTTGCTTTACACTTGTCTCATGTGCAAAAGAAGAAAAGCCAAACGTGTTGACACTGCAGTGACCACATTTTAAAACAATGAGAGGAAGTCGGCAAGCTGCAGCGACTGTTGGCAGCTTGCAGGTGGTGAAACGACAACGATGATGATGATGATGATGATGATGATGGCAGAACAGCGTGTCTTTACACAGCAGGGGCTTCGTCTTAGAACAGAGGTTCAACTAACCGAGTCTGAAAGGGAAACTTACTCTGCGTTGCAGCTGGTTCAGTCCAATCAGAGCATCTTTCTGCTACCATGAAACTGCTAACAAATAGCAGTCAGATCTTTCACCGCTTCGGAGAAAGACCTTTTTATTCAAGCGTTCGAGGAATAAAAATCGGAATTTAGTCAAAATGGGAACGCTGCTGCTGCAGCCTGGAAGAAAAAAGCTGGAATCCAATGATGAACTTTGATAAATCTGAAGCATGAAGGTTCCAACTCTACACAGCATACAGTCTTTATTCACTTTTAAACGCACACACGACTGCTTGGAAGGTTTGTCAAACTGAGCGAGGATTGCATGTCTTTTATTTCTTTTTCACGCTGGTTGATGTATTGTCATGATCTTGTGATGAACAGCAGCGACTTGGCCAGGACAGAAAATGTTCAGCCAGCAACGCCGAGCGGCTGCAGTCACCAGAAACATTAAAAAAAAAAAAAACTGGTCAGAAGTTTTAATATGATGCTTGAGGTAAAAGCAATTTTATGTCCGCTATGAGAACACCATGGCAACTCTAATAACCTGCAGGCCAGCAGGTTCCTCCATCTCGGGGTTAATAACAGCAAGTCGCAGTCTATTTACCGCTATCTGAGTGGAATCCCATTTATATTGGATTTATCATCCTTTTTGTCCTTCCCAACACAGGTGGACCCTCACTGGCTGAAGTCTGGACAAAGTTAAGTGGACTGAAGTGTGGAGGACAGGACAAGAGGCATTAACAGGCAAGCAGATAGCAGACAGGAGATGGAGCTAAATGAAATCTGGTGGGGGTGGGGGGGGGTGAGGAAGGGGAATCACTGATCAGGCCATGGCATGTTGGGAATGCTGCATCTCTACTGTGAGCTTGAACAAACCTGGAAATAAAACGAAAAAAAAAAAAAATAATTATCATAATTACACTTCTTCTTAATAAATAATCAGAAATATTTTGTTCAGATTTGACTGAAAATTTTGGAGAATTTTTAACTTGATCACAAGAATGTGTGACTTTCAGTCCAGTTCATGTGTCTTTTTTCCTCCCTTTGCCTAAAAACAGGCTTTTTGAGCGCTACCTCTCCATGCAGACCATTTTGGACGAGGATTCAGTAAACAGTAGATGATCCAGAAAGATCCATCAGGTTCTGTCTCAAGTATCTGAAGGACATCAATGTCTGCTACTTCTCATCTGCTACAGGCAGCCTTTTTTGTTTGTTTGTTTGTTTTTGCATCTAAAATGATCTGTTCTTTGCAACAGACTTCTAGTAACAAAGTGCTTTGATAGGTTACTTGTTAGGTGTGGGAAAATCGATTCGAAAAATCGAAAATCTGAATTTTTTTGCTTCACAATTTTAAAATTGATTTTTTGTTAAAAAACATTTTTTTTCCAAACAAATAAAAATAATCCATAATAAAAATTTTGTCATTTTTATTGTTTTTATTGATCTTTTTACTTGTCTTCCGGGGCGTTATAGCAGCAGAATGGTGATCTGGCTACTGTGTCGTGTTTTTCTAATTGAAATCAAGAAAGATAACAAGCAAAAAAAACAAGTTTTATACATTTATTTTGTTTTTAATCTACAAAAATCAGCAATATCAAAGAATTGTGAGAATCGCAAATTAAATCGAATCGGCACCCAAAAAAATCAGAATCGAATTGAATCGGGACAAAAGCATATCGTCACAGCCCTATTATTTGTTAACTAGTTTGTTATGTGTGACAATAAACACAACAACTTACACAACAATGGTCCATCCCGTGAGTTTGATTACTTCTTTACTTACCGAATGGGTCATAGGTCAGGGATCAGTGACTGAACAAGTAAACACAATCTCCTGAAAATGGTGGGTTGTATGAAAAACGTCCAAAAGCTTGGAGAACTATACGCTGAAGAATATTTTGAAATATTATATAAGTTCTCATCACTTTTGAGAGCTTTTTAAAGTGAAGTTTGTGTTTTAAGACCCCTCCAGAGAATCCCGCTGAAGAGAAACGAGCAAAACAACATCAAGAGGGAAGAAAAGCTAGCAATGGCTCTACAAGTACCGGGCTAAATACTGTAATAGATTGTTACAGTATTTGTTGGGAAAACAAAGAAGATTAGAGTGTTTACCTTGTTTATTGAGCAGCAGAGCCAGATACTCTCTGTGGGAGGAGCTGACGTAGAGGAGCAGAGCGGGACTCTGGCTGGTTCTGAAGCTGAGCGAGATGTTTTCTGTTCTTAGTGTCGTGTCGGAAAAGGAGGCGGAAGGAAAGGTGCTGCCGCTGCTGTTCAGCTCATTCCCCATCTGCTCCGTCAAGCCGTAGCTGATGGATGTTCCTGGTTTAAAGCTGGCTGACACCTCTGCAGGAGGAAAGTATTTGAACAAAAAGCAGATTTTTAGGCAACAGACTTGACAACATCAGAAAACTTTCCAAATTAAACTTCTCAGTTTAGTACAAGAACCGTAAGGATGAAACGAGGTGTTAAACTTTTTGTTTTTACAAAAAAAATCCTGACTTCCACCCTGACTGTGTATTTATCAGCATGTATAATGATGCAACACTCACTGAGAGGTAAAATCATGCACATGTGGCTGCAGGTCTTCCTCATATTAAATTTCCATTTATCTGTATTTTATGCAGGGGCCCATAATGAAATCAACTTTTCCCAGACATGGCATGATTTACATCTCATTTACGCGGCGCATAAAGCATGTCTTTACACCGACTCCAAGCAGAAACCCACCTCACAAGGGGATCTTTACGAGTTATTCATATACCTATAAGCACAGTTCCTCTGATGCCTCCTAATTAATGAGCTGCTGCCTCAGAAAACCAGCCGACAGCTGATAAATACAGACTAAATGTGTAATTATAATGCAGGCAGGTGTGGGAGACATGGTTTCCGGTGCAGATATACCTGTGCAGCTGCAACAGGCTGCACATCTGGGATGGGTAATTACTGAATACACACGAGGCTGATGTGACACTCAACGCTCCTCTTATTATTAGAGTTACATAAAGTCAACAGGAAGTGTGTAATCTTAAAAACATGGTGTGTTAGGAGATGATCTGTCGGGATGCCGAAGGGTGTGTGTGTGTGTGTTGGGGTGTTCAGCAATCAGAATGCAGCTCTTGTTTTCCAGTTTAATATTACATGAAGTAATGAGGTGTTGCTGCAGTTTATTATGGGATTTAAAACATTTAAAAGCTCTTTATGCACACAACAAGACAAAATGTCAGCAAATGAGAGATTTTATCATAACAAGCCTGAGATGTGACCCCATATGTAGGAACACAAAGCTAAAGTATGAGACCGTACCGTTGTTGCAGAAGGCTCCGGTGTAAGCAGAGGAGCTGCAGTCGCAGGAGAAGCTCTTGCTTCTCTCCACGCAGCGGCCGTGGTTCCGGCACAGCGAGCTGTAGGTGCTGCAGTGACCTGGACACCCCGCCTGAACGCCAGGGGTGATCCTTGCTCGCTCCTCCAGGTCCAGGGTGATTCCGTTCAGCTGCAGGGAGCGGATGCAGCCCCGGAAGCCCCTCTGCCTGGAAGCGGTGCCTCCTGAAGACAACCACCCAAACACCTCCTGTTTATTTCTCTTTTTTTTATGGCTACTTACAGGAACACAACACATGGCAGCATAACATGGTTTTCTCTTTTCTAATGGCATTTATTCACTTTTAAATAATCTAATAATTATTACAAATTTCCACATTAAAGGAGATGTAATTAAAAAGTTTTTTGAAGGTTTTTGCATCAGGCTCCAGGAAAATAAATATTTTAAGCATTTTTTTGTCTCACTATTTCTATTTCAACCCAAAAGGCGGAAATCTTCTTGAAAACCACTGATGATTGGAAGAAAAAAAAAAGACTTTACATGTAATTACTTAAATTCTAGTCCATAAAATCCCACCAAAGTTATTTTATATGCAGGCTCTGGCTCCATTCAGCTTCTATGTGAATGTTATGAAAACCAAACATTAAAGTTTTATATGAGTTCAGAGGGGTTTGAAATGTTTGTACTTTAGATCATAACTCATTTATATTTATCCTCAAACTGTAGCCACACGTGATGCTCTGAAATACATCTGAAATACATGCATAAATTCATGTATTCCAGGAACGATCAGAATGAAAATAAGCATCTTGATTGACATCTAACTTTCTTATATTCTGCACCTCCAGCTGAAACTGTCACCAGGTTCATACTGGATGCTGATTAAAGAACTGTAAGTCTCTTCTGTTTTTTCTCTTTCTTTAAACTTTCTGATTGACAGAAACTGAGATTATTTTTTTCGCCTTGCTGGACAAGATTAAAACCCCAAAAGTCATTGTTTTCCAACTACTGGCATTACAACCTCCAAATGTCCTCAGAGTTCAGCCTCTGTGGAGTTATAATTGTCTCAGACTGCAGAAACTGGCTAATTCGATGCTGTTATGATGAGATAAAGAGCTTTCCAAGACAGAGGGGTTGATGAGGTTCACATGAGGGCTTAGAGTTTCATCAGGAGCTGTCAGGAGAAGACTACCTTAAAAAATAGACTGAGTTCAAATGCTTCACCAAGGTTACAGCAAGGAAACTGACCACGACAAGCAAATCTTCTTCTGCCAATATGAAGGGATTTTCTTTAGATATGTGAAGGTTATGTCATAGTGCAGCTTAGAAATAAGGACTTTTATATCATAAACTTTTTCAAATCAGACAGTTGCACCTCAGATCGATAAGCAGAGACTGTGATGTGTTCTCTGCAGAGTCTGGACTTGGATGGAAAGCAGAGCTTCTTAGTGTGAGGCTTTGAGGAAGGGTTTAGTTTCTGTAACTATCAGCATCCCTTAGAAAGACCATAAAAGACAGATGTAGAACCATAAATCTCCCTGAAGCCAATAAAAATGCACCGCATGGGATCAGGGGCGTCTTTGTGATGCTGTGAGGAAAACGGATAAACCATGAGCGAAAGAGAGACGCTGAGAAGGAGGTGTGGACTAACACTAAAAGGGGAAATGCTCCTAAAAGACGTTCATTCTCTTTTTTTGTCTCTGTTGTCGCCATAATAAAGCAGCTTTTCCAGATTTTGTCACAGAAACACACAGCAAAGCTCTCACCTATAAACAGCTGGCTGTTGAGCTGCAGGTGGATGTGCCCGTCTGCAGGAGCCTCCTGCGTGGCAGCAGGGAGCTGGTCAAGGCGAAGCCACGCCTCCTTCACGTTGCGCTCAGCTTGAATGCGATGCCACCTGTTGTCATTCAGCGGGAAGTCAGACTTCACACTGACCACCAGCGGGCCGTTGCCCACATCAAAGGAGAAGAGGACCTCTGTGGATGCTGAGGGGACATTTAAACCAAAGCTGACTTATTCCTGAGGTACACACGGTTCACAACATTGCTTTAACCGTTCTCTGTATCTACACACACACACACACACACAAACACACACACACACACACACACAAACACACACACACACACAAACATGCAGAAGCATTAATGCAGTTCCTGTTTAATTTGCACAATTATTGCACGTTTGCAGCCTTTCCAATCTTTCTCTGCACGTTTGCAGGACACAACACTGATGTTTACAGTGTGAGTTACGTACCACATTCATTGATTGCAAACATTTGCCAGATTCTAATGATTAAAAATGCAAATAATAAAAAGCAAATGGTGAAAATCTCTAACAAATTGGTTTCTTTGTTCTTTTTCATCTGTTTGTTTCAGGTATTATGTAAAAAAAAAGGAACGTATGAACCAAGTCTTCAATGTGTTTGACACCTTTAAGGTACCAGAGGTGTGAGATTTTGGCAGACAGCAGTTCAGCCTGCTAGCAAGATGGAAAGATTCAGATTGATGAAGGAGCTACAACACAGAGTGGTGGAGGAACACGGTGGTCCTGTGTCGCATCAGTCTGACCCATTAGCCTGTAGCCCTGGTAGGGGGCCTGTTGCGACGGGGCGGGGGGCCACTGGCTGCAGGTTGATGCAGCTGCAGGAAAATACTGCTGCAAGTTGGGCTGCTGAGATTTGAGCTGCTGTCTGTCTCCAGATGAGGATCAGCAGGTACAGATTAAAGTCCGGAGGCAGTTTTACACCCAGCAGAAGTACAGATACGTCTCACTGCAGCTATTTTTTTTTTTTAAAAGCTCAGGAAAAATGAAAAAAAAGTCTGAAAGCAGTGAGTCTACATCTGATGATGCGTCCGTGGATGTGGTTTCTATGGTAACAAGGCGAGTCTACCTTTTTGTGCAATTAGAGTGAAAGGCTGTGAGTTGTTAAAAAATTTTCCGTGATGAAGAGGAGCTCTCATCTTACCTCTACATCACAAGCGAAACCTGGTTTTACCCTTTAGGGGCCGTTTTGAGTCATAAAAATCCAGAGTTTTTAAATAAATGAAAAAAATATAAATAGTAACAACAGAATAGTTTGTTTTCATCACAGATCAAATCATATTATGAGCCCTTTAAATGCTCGATACACAAACTTTACCTTTTAGAATGGAGAATTAAAGGACAAATACCAAATGCTGCACATATGGAATCAGGTATTGTTTATTTTGTTTTACCGTAAGCATTAAAATATTGGTCTAAAATGAACCTAATTTAGAGCAAACCATGTAAATCTGCCGTTTGAACTTTACAGTGAGGACATGAAGCGTCCAAGCTTGTGCAGCTCGAGCAAGAAGTTACTTTACAGGACCCAATAACTCGGGTTCCCTTGCAGCAGTTTATTGCTTCAGACAATCTAACTGTTCCCAGTTCTTCTTGCAAATGAGCAACAATAATAAAAGGAAGAAAAAAATAATTTGACAGCTCTCGTCACTCCATAGAGGGCATCCAGTCCAGATCTTATGCAGGCCTTCTTTTTCGTAGAGACAAACTTTAAGTCACCAGGGTTAGTTTCTTAACTAGCAGCTTCCTTTCCTTCCCGCTATGTCAAACAGGAAAAATGCCAAAATGCCTCTTATAAAGTGTTGGCAGAACAGATTCCTGCTCCTGGGACATTTTCATCTGGTGGCCAAGACTTCCAACATAGCATACTTTTATATCTAAATAAATCAAACAATGAAAACTGCAGCAGAGGATAGACAAAGCATGAATGTCACAAAACACAACAAACAACACCAGAACATTTCTTAGACTTCCCATGCCTAAGTAAGAGATTATTTTAGTAATTTATCACCTGGCTTGTATTTCTGAGTTAAAGTTTTTTGGTTTTATAAAAAGTCAGACACTTTTATAAACAAACGTTCGCCCTGCAGATATGGTTTTAATCATCCAGGGCAAAAGCTGCAGCTTCATGCTGCAAAGTCCCAGCAAAAGCTAAAACATGGGACAGCAGGGTCAAAAGCGGAGAAATTCCCAACTGCAGGCATTTCACGAGGGACCTCCTGCATACACAGTACAACATGGACATTTCTGTTTTATCTACTGTGTTATTTTCATCCAGACCAGCTGCTGTAATAAACCAGTTTGTAGATGACACAACGCTTCACCATCAGCTGCTTTCAGGACAGTTATGATCCAGTATGGGACCGGCCGTAAAGTTTCTCAGCATGACAAATTAAAACGGAGAGCTCCACACTCCGGTGGTTTAAAAGAAAATGAACTGCAGCGAGCTGAGACACCAGCGTTGCAGTGATTTCCCCAAGGAAGCAAAACAAACGGCAGTGAAAGCGGTAAAATGTGGTTTTCACATCAGTGCTGGACGGCGGCAGAGTTCCATGCAGGACCACAACCCCGGGAAGATGTCAGTCCTGCTGGAACCTGAACGATCAGGCTGGACTCTCATCATTAGACAGTTCACCCAGCGGCCATTACTCACAGTTCAGTTGGATCCGGATGAAGTCTCTGATGCCCAGGTTTTCCAGGAAGACACCAGAGGATGAGGTGGTTTTAAACAGGAAGGAGATGTCTGCATTCAGCTCTCCGTGGAACGTGGGGAAGTGGAGGTACAACGTTTCCTTGTCGAAGAACGCAGCATTCCAGATATTTTCTGGAACAAATGCACAATGACGTCTTACGAACGTAGAGATCACGGATGAGGACATGATCTGCGTCGTTTGTGCAACTTACTGTCTCCATGGCAACGGAGAGGTCCCACCTTGTAGGCGCTTTCTGACCCAGGCTTCCGGGCATCACCCAGCACCAGAGATCTGACAGGAAGAGACGCCTTCTGGGTCACCAGACCAGAGTCATTCGCCCTGTGAAGCAGGGAGAGGGTGCAAAGAAAAATATAAAAAATATCCTAAAAAAATCAAATATACTAAATATACTATAATAATATAATATAATATAATATAATATAATATAATATAATATAATATAATATAATATAATATAATATAATATAATATAATAATAAATATACTAAATATAATATACTAAAGTTAAAAAAAATATTACAATGTTGAATTTCCCTTTGGGGATTAATAAAGTATTTTTCATTTCATTCATTTTTCAAAGGAGGAAGAGGAAGGATGGAATGTCAGGAGAAAACCACCATGTTCCACCCTGGCAAGAGGTAAAAGAAAGAAAACACATCCCAGCACGATGATTAGCTGAAGGAGAGGAAAACAGTACCATGCTGCGCCGTCGGCGTCACAGTTGCAGTGGTGTTTGGGGTCCAGGCAGTTCTGCTGCTGACTGCAGGCACACCGCTGGCTGCCTGGTGGAGCACCACCCCAGTAAGTCTGCACCCGGCCAGAACCAGGACCTCCCACCCACCAGCTGAGCTGAGCGCCGTCTGAAACACACATTTCAGGCAACAGACCCAGATCAGATTCAACACTTTATTTCTGAACGTCACATGTTTGTGTTTGATGGTAAAATACTGAAATCTCTCCCTGCCAGTGTGAGACGTAGTCAGCAACAACGCTCAGAGATGCAGGACATGTTTCCCAGTCTTTTGTTTTAATTGTGGAGAGTCTGTGAAACTTTTAGACTCAGTTTTCTGTTCATGGCTGACAGGAGTGACCCAGTGTGACCCAGTATGACCCAGTCTGGTCTTCTGCTGCTGTAGCTCATCTACAGTCAGAGACATTAGTTCCTCTCGACCTCCAACCAGTGTGCTCGTTCTCCTCTGACATCAACAAGACATTCTGGTCCTGGCGACTGCTGCCGACTGGATATTTTCTCTCTTTTGGATCATTCCATAAACCCTAAAGATGTTTTTGTGTGAAAATCCCAATAAACCAGTAAAGGTCACCTAAATCTCCTCTCTTCCTCATTCTGATGCTCAGTTGGAACCTCAGAAAGTTGTCTTGACCATGTCTACATGCCGAAATGCATCGAGCTTCTGGACTGTGTGTAGCCAGTTGACTGAGGAGTGTGTAAGCTGGTTTAGACCAGTTTTATGGTCCAATAGGCAGGTATATCCTTATATGTGACACTATAAAAGATTACTTACACATAATGTTGTCAGTAGGTACATAATTAGTATAAATATACATTAAAATGATCATTAATGCATAACTTGCCGTCAAACAACAATTATAATATTGATAATCAAGTTTTTACAGATAAAAATCTATAATATATTAAAGTGTGCATCTTTAATTAACTTAGTGTTCTGTTTGTTTTTAATAGAGAAACCTCAATTTGGATTTAACATTAATGTACATTCACACTGTCAAACTGCACCTTCTGTGTTCAACAACAACCTAAACAGTCAAAGGGAGGGATTTTAAAAAGCAGCTAAACAAACAGCTTTTATCAGGCTTGTTCCAGAAGAAATGAGGCTTTGTAGCATCTGTACAAGCATCTGCAAAACATAGTCAAGATTATTGTCATTTAATGGCGAAGTCAGTAGTATAGTGTCAGTAATAAACAAAGCAACTGTAAACAACAATACCTCGAAGAAAACTGATAAAATGAGTCAAATTTGACTGAATAAGGAATAAATGAAGGGATCTTTAAGGTTTTATTTATTTGTTTTGTTATGATTATTGTGTAACTTGTGGTTTTATTCAGTAGAATCCAGAAAACGTCCCCACGACTTACCTGCAGCGTTGAAGAGGCGAGATTTCCTGCAGTGGTAAGCCAGTTCCTGTTCGCAGCGCTCCGACTGGCTGATGACCGCTTCTAGCTGCTCTTCTTCAGATGCATATTCAAAGTGAGCTGAATGTGGACGTCTTCCTGTTATTGGCGGGACTTTAGTCAGTTCTGTGTTGTTGTGTTGGATCACCACCCATGTCTTGTCTTCTGAGGAGGATATTAATGGATGTCAGACATGTAGAAACTGGACACCATAATGTTAGCGTGTGTTTCGATGTGTGTATCATCTACCTGTCATGTTACAGAATATAAGCTGTGGTTTGATAGGCCCACTACCATCCACATCAATGTAATAATACCCTGACGTGTTGCCTCTGTGTTTGTAAGCTTCACAGGACTGTTCATATATTGCTGAGGAGAGAAACATCATCATCGTTGTTATTGTCAAAGATGTTCAGAATGCCTTCGTTTCACATGGAATCACAACGGTACATTTCCACTAGCATCCCAACCCAGATCCAACAAGACTATCTATTAACTCCGCGTGTGTGTGAAGCTTTGGGTGCTTACAGCCATGGCAGGTGGCTCCAGCATATCCGGTCCCGGAGCAGTTGCAGTGGAAGGTGCTCCACGACTGACTGCAGCTGCCTCCATGTTCGCAGTGACTGGGCGAACACCTGAGAGAGAAACAACACACACATTTCTCGTCTTATCACTGTTTTGTAGAGGATGTAGATAGACAGATAGATAGATAAAAAGAAACAATCTCCGCCACCTTCTTTATGGAAGAAACAGAAGTTTAAAATCGATCCTAAATTTGACAGGAAGCCACTGATGAGAGAAGCAAACAGAAGTTCTTGTCTGGTCGTGTTTGATCAAAGCCAAGCAGCCACATTTTGCACAAGTTTTAGGCCAGCTGGGTCTGACCAGGTGGGCCCTGGAGAGGTACTATCCTGCAACTTTCAGATGCATCGCTTGTCATTCAGCTCTGCAGATGCCTGGTAACGAGTCATGTGATTCAGGTGGGCTGGAGAAGCACGTGTCAAGGACCAGATTTGGGCCATTCATCAACTTTTTCAGTATTTGTCAGGAATTCTTCCTCTTCAACTCATTGTTCACCAGTGAATTTTAGTTTGTCTGAGTCGGTATGGAGCAGAAAAAGAATTGGGACATCAGATATAAGAGGAAGGAGACAAACTGTGCAGAAAAGGAAAAATCCAGGCAGATAAGGTGAAGAGGAGGCAGGATTGACAGAGCACTCGAGAGGATGTTAGGATGAATGGAGCTGAGCAGCAAGTGGGAAAACATATTCAGAAAGAGAAATGAGGTCAGCAGATTGTGACTGCTGAGAGTGAAAGAGGAAACGGGGGAGAAACATGTATTTTTAATCCTTCAGTCGGAGGGAAATTCACCGTCCGCAGCAGGAGGCTCAGATGGCACCGCTTGGTTTTTAGCAACAATTTCTTTCCTTTGTTTGTTGAACCAAGTCGTCCTTTTTCTTTCATCCGCAACTTTAGGATTTTAAATAAAAGGATTTTAATGGTTGCCCTGCTTATCTCCATATCTAGTAAGCTTCCTCAGAAGGCTGCAGATAATTCAGCAAACGTACGATTAATCAAACACTGCTTATATCTGGAAAGGGCACCTGCATGTCGGAGGGGCGGGGAAATCAACTTTTGTTAAGTTGACATTTTACTGAAACAAAGATGGCTCTGCAGATATTATCTGTACTATCTATACCTGTGGGCTGTAATGATTTAGAAAAAGGTCTAATGTCATGTTCTCAGAGTGATGTGTTATAGCTCATAACAACACAGCATTAAATTCACATAGCGAGCTTGGCTTGACATTTTCCACAATGAGAAGAAGAGAAAAGAAACGTATCAGGGGTCAAGAGTTTCTCCAGTATCTGATATGAAAGCCCCCTCGTGGAGGGCTGTCTGGAGAGACAAAAAAAAAACACCTCATGTACACACAAGCAAGAATTCAGACAATAAACAACACAGGCAAGGTCTAGAGCAGGCAGTGAAAGATAGGAGAGTGTGTCTGTAACAGGGAGTGTGAGTGTGTGTGAGTGTGTGTGTTCAGTGGGTGAGTCTGTGAACTATCCCCCAGTTCATCTCTGCCACCTGATGTAAATGCGGCCTTGAGAGCTGAGTTGAGTTTAGTTTCACAGGCCTGAGAAGAGAGTGGGGGTGGGGGGGAGGTACTGAGCGCCAGACGGCATTGATAACCAGCAGATTTGATAACAAGCCTGCCCCAAGGCCGGTCAGGGAGCCAGATACAGATAACAGCTTTGTTTTGGGTCAAGCTGAGCGTCGTTTGGTTCAGCTTTGAGTCCTTAGTGGTCTCAGTCGGACTCCGAAACAGCCGAATTGGGGGGGGGTCAATTTCCACCAAACCGAGCATCAGCTCCACCATGATGTTTCCCACCCAGAGCTCCAGAACCGCAGCCAGCCTGCCAGTTTGGGCCAGACTGGCATCCAGTTTACGGTCCAGCTCCATCACCGCTTGAGTTCGAGTGCTGCTAGTTCCTCGGCATACTCCATCACAGATCTTCCAGAATTTGCCACACCAGGAAACCACACACACCAACCAGCAGAAACCCAGTTATCATAAACCCAGTTGTGTAGAAATCCTCCAGAGGAAGAAGCGACAGACACATGACCTTCATCACATATCCAGCCGCATGCACTCCGTCGGGACCTGCAGGAACCCTTTCGCCCGGTCTTTGGGAAAAAGAGACCAGCTGACCAGATCCATGATTTAAATATGGAAGGAAATGAAGAAAGAGGTTCAGACAGACAGACAATATAAAGAAGCAGCAGCTACAGTGGAAACGGTAGGGAGAGAAAAAGTGTCCGACCTCTCCGAGAGCACAAAAAAAAAGATTATTCTGTGTGAAAATATTAATTAATGAGCTGTAGAAGTGAGTGTGAAGCATTTATAATCATGTTCTGTTAATGATTTGTGAGCTGTTGTGACAAACGCGTTGGAACGGAGGTGGTTCCTCGTGGTATATAAGGAGGCTGGTTGATCCGAAGCTTGGACTGTGTAGATAGGTGGACTACTCCAAGCCTGCAAATGGGATTATTCTCCCGTTCCTCACACAATACAATTTCTGTTTGCAGTGACCAGAAGTTAAACAATAGTTCTTCCATGTATATGAACATGTCACACGTGGACTATACATGTTGCTCTGATTTTAAGTTATCTGGCAGCAAACTTTCCACTTTATCTCATTCACTGCTGCCATTTGTGACCCAGTTTTCAGGAAATCAGTCATAAACCAAGTCTGAACACATAATAATATAAGGAAAATAGTCTGAAATGGAAAAAAAAGCTGAAATAAAAAACTATTCATGGACAAATTAAGTGTAAAAACACATAATAGTTCATTTGATCAACTGACTGAGTTTAATGTTGCTGCTTAAATCTGAGCAGATGATGCTGATTGTCTGACCTGTCAATGATGCCACACATATCGATCTGCAGGTGGCGGTAATCTCCCGTCAGCCTTTGCTGCAACTCGATTAAGTCGACAGGCCGGTGGTTAACAGTTAGCAGACGCATGCAGCCTTGGAAAGCTCTGGAGGGATTGGTGCACTCCTGGCTGCTTCCTTCAGAAGGGCAACCTGTAGGAACACAGTCAGCTAATGAAATGCAGAGGAAACCGTGTTGTTCATGTTGCTGACGACTGGCTTAAACGTCGGATTGTAGCATGAGTAATTATTACAGAGCTTCAGCTTTAACCCCTCTGGACGTTCAATTTCCTTTAAGGAAAGAATCGCAATCGTGTTGGATTAATCCTCGACAGCAGGATGTTTAGAAATGTGTCAATCATTTCAACTTTATGAAAATTCTCTTTATACAGTCGCAAAATAGGCTACAAATCAGTTAATTTTATTCAGTCATTGAGGGGTGGAGCCATTGCCAGCTGTCGTGTGACAAGCATCAGGGCTCAGGGTTAGGATATACTTGCTGTTAGCAACATGTCTGTGTATGTATCATAGCTGCCATGCTCGCTTGTTTGGCACTTGGGCGACATGCATTGACAGGAGGTAAGGTGTCATATGTGTGTGCAGCATTACTGACTCGAACTCTGAGGACACTGATGAACAAGAGCATAAACAAGACATCAGAAGTAAACACAATGGTAGAAAGTTTTAAAGATCGCTGCGCTTTTGGACCTTTTGTTGCAACTACCAGCATCTTTATGAGGGTTGCACGTTGACTGCCTGAACAGCTGGCACCAGATTGGTGAACTGTTTACGGAACTGCCTGGAAGTACAATGCGACCGGCAGACTGGCCTTTTCACTACTTAAGAGTCCAAACACCGTGTACTGCCGTGTACTCTGGTATCATACGTTTCGGCTGCGTCATGCTTCAGCTGTTTGCAGCAAGATTATACACAGACATAGCCAAACGTTGCTGTGTACACTTGTGTACAGACCCTGACACAGACTAGCAACCATGCACCTAACTAAACTAGTAACCAATGAAAACAGCCATGTATGGTACCAGTTAAAGATTTGGGCACATTTTAACCGGTACTGTATGGAAGATGCATAGTTCACATGAAAAGGCCTGAATCATGCAAAGACTGACCCGCTTCCAAGGGAATTGGTCAGTTCTGCAAAGCTCAAGTCACTCCACATGTAAATATGAATTTAGGCTGAAATATGTCAGTAATCCTGCCTAAGAACTAAAACAACACAAAGTTTAGGATCAAACCATCATCAAAACATATGTTTCAATAATCCACCCTCACCACCAAAGAAAAGTTGATCTCCCAGAGTGATGAGAAAAGGAGGACTGGCTTGAGCAGAAGCTCCTTCAGCTCTGTCCACTGTGAGGGTGAGACGTCCTTGTCCTGAGATCAGGTCCACGGAGTGCCACTGGCCGTCATTCAGAGCCCAACCTGAGGCAGCCCACAAACATAGAGAGTCATCTCTCATGCCAGACTCAATAAATGAGGGTCACTTTTTACTTAAAGATGTAAATGCAACTTGCTGCTATTGATAATTGTGTTTTGTCTTTAATCAGCTTCTGTAACAGAATCTGTTTTAATCGAAACAATATCGTCCGAAACGTGACCGCCGCGGTTTCATCACCTGCAGCCAGACTGCAGCAGGCGAAGGCAAAAAGAATAAAGTTCCTCAAAGATGTGACTCTTAACCCCCAGTAAAAATCAGTTTGCTAACTAATTCCTGCAGGAAAAATCCCAGTGAATGAATTAATGGAAACAGGGAAAGAGAAACTGCTAAGTATTCAGTTGGGTATCCAAGATGGATGGATGATAACAGACAGATTTACAATCATAATCACTCCTCTGAAGGGTTAGCTGTTTCTTGCCTCTTGAAACTGCAGCTATGGGAGAAAATGTATCTTATTCATGTTCATAACATTTCTGTGTAAAGGCAGCCATTAGTGTTATACTATAAATTCTACTTGCCTTTGTTTTTTGTGCCGTTAAAGGGTCGAATAAAGTGTTTATTCCTACAGAAAATGCTTCCTTTTCTGTTGCTTCGGCTCTTTTTTCCTCATTTATTACAACAGTCTAACTCCAATGTGATGGCTAGTTTCTCAAGCTAGATTTTAACCCAGAATTTTACCTTTTTTCAAAAACATTGGCAACTGCACATGAGAAATTTCTAGAGACTTAACCCCTGACTTTATAAAGAATCATTCAGAGAAGTCTCTCTCTCTCTTGGCTGAGTCACGTGAAATTATGAACACAGTAAGACTTTAACACTCACAAACAGAACAAAATGGGGCTTGAAGATAGCAGCTGACTGGTAACACTGAGAATCATGCAGTGTAAACTTTAGTGACATCTCCATGTGTGTTTGTATATATATATATATATATATATATATATATATATATATATATATATATATATATATATATATATATCTGTAGGTTGTGTTTTTTTTTAGTTGTTTTTTTGGTTGTTGTTTTTTATAGTTTTTTTTCCCTCTCTCTTTCTCTCTTTCACTTTTCCTATGAGGTGTTTTCTCTTCTTTCTCTTTCAGTCTTTCGTCTGTCCTCTCCGGTCCAGCAGTACAAACTCTACTATTAAAACAATAACACAAAATAAATATAAAAATAAAATAAAAATTCAGAAAGTCAAGGGGATCATTATATCTATAAAGCTTCCCTTGGCAAAGAAAATTTGCTCAGCAGAACACAGCATCCAGACCATCATTCTGCTTGCCTAAATGCTGGACAAGACACACTCACAAAAAAAAGTGACACCTTTATGTTGAGAAATAAGCGGAAGAATAAGCTGAATTTTAGCATAACTTCATCCTGTAATAGTGTTGCCTTCCTTTTAGTCAGTACTGCTCCTTGAACTGTGGGAGGGGGGGCAGAGAAAGCACAGCAGAAGAAGGATCTTAAAGACACAGTGGCAAAGAGTTTCAGACAGAGAGAGATGCTGAAGCAACGTTATGCAACATGTTTCATGTAGACCTCCAAACAGACCCTAACCTCACACATGAGAACATGAGGTGGTAGAGCAGGTCATCCAATGACCAAAAGGTTGGCGGCCTGAATCCCACTCTCCCAGTCATCTGTCCTTTTGGCAAAACACTTCCCCCTCCTTCCTGCAGGGTCAGCATCGCTGGTGCACGAGTACGAATGTTTTGGTGGTGGTCAGAGACTACGGGCTGCCATGTTTCCATCAGTCTGTCCCAGGACAGCTGTGGCTACACATGTAGCTGAACATCACTGAGTATGAATGAGGAGTGGATAAATAATGGATTCAATGGAAAGTGCTCCGAGTGCCGTCAGCAGTACAGCACAATATAAATATAATTCAATAATATTAATCATTATTAAATGAGATGCATCTGGGATTGGATGGAATTGAAGCCTACACAGCATAAATGAGTTAATGGTCAGACAGACCTGCTTGTAGCTCTAGCGGTGCCCTGCCGGGCTTGCTGATTTGCAGGTGTAGTCTGGTTCTGCTCAGGTACAGCCAGACCCCCCCTTCTTTCTCTGGGAAATGAAAGGTCAGCAGCAGCCCCTCCTCGTTCCATGTCCGAAACTGAAGTCCCACTGACATGCTCATCAATGACGGATCTGCAGCTCCTGGCAACCTCAGGAAACTCCGAGCACTAGTGAACGTCATGGCGACAAACACAGGTTCAGCACACGAGAAGGTCACGTTGCCCTGGAGAGGAGAGCGGAGAAGAGGTGAAGAAGGGTGGAAGTATTACAGCAGAAGATGGGGACGACACGCTACCGCGTGAAAAGGAATTCATTTCCAAGCACCCTGCTGTGCAGAAATCTCATCAGTAAGTCTCCGTGAAAAGCAGGAGACCATTAACATAATGATGATGGTCAGGCTTAGTGTAAGCACCAGACCAGCCAGAAGCTTTCAGAGGTCACAGAGGGAGCCTTGGGGAGCAGAGGTGTTGCTAGATGGAGCATCAGATGGAAAGAATGGGTCAGATGTGCAGACTGCAGCTCTGAGGAGTCATTACTGCGGTACATGTACTGCTGGGGCAGCAACGATGATAGATTACATCCCAGGCTTCCCAACGGGAATACCAGGTTTCTATTTTCAGTTGATCATGCAGACACTCGATCAAATCTAAAAGCTCTTTGTGGGATAGTTAAAGCAATGTAGATTAAAGTCGATCAAAGAGCAGAGAGCTTGAGAGGCAACAGTGATGTGCATTAGTGTGACACAATCCAATCAGCATGCACGTACACAAGCAAACAGACACACAAACACTCACAGGTGGAGGTTTTGAAGCGTTTACAGTAAAAGTGACATAAATGAAAAGATTTAATGTAAAAGCAAAACATTTTGAATGGGTGGGATTTAACCACACATTCACAAGATTTTACTGTTTTCTTATCAGTTTAATTTTATTTAAGTCATCCTAAATGTGTAAATAAAACAGGTAAAGTACACAGTATCAAAGATGGGAAGCATAAAATCACAAAATTAAAAATACAGTGCATAAAGTTCCATCATGTCACGTAGCATAATGGAAGAAAAGCATCATTTGGTACGAACTTTGCTCTCATTACATTCTGTTACAACCATGACTGCCTGATTAGATTTAATTTTTCTTTCTCATTATTTGAAGATAAAAATGGTCAAATCTCGTAGGCAAAAAGGTCAGAAAAAGAAAAAAGGAAACAGAAAATTGATCTTACTAATGTTGCCATTTAGTAAAGATCTAATAAATAAATGTATGTTTTTTTTTTTTCATTTTTACAAACATCCAGGCCCCCAGAGATCTGAGTCTATACACATTTCTTAAAGTAAATATGCAATACCTTTAAACAAAAACCATTTTAAATCATGATCCAGTATTTCAAGAACTGCTTGTTAAGGCAGAACACATTATAAACAATTATCTATCTAACACTGATCTAAAGATAATGAAGAAATTTAAGTTTTAAAAAAAAAAATGTTGAGATAATCAGGTTAATAATTACTTTACTATGACATAAAAACATTTAATTAAGCTTCTCCTTTTTTGTTGGCATTAGTTATCATGTTAACATCAAGTCAAGTCCAATTTATTCATGAAGTAATTATTTTATTATATTTATGAGATATGAGGAAAGCTTTAAACAAGAAGAAGGTTTTAAGATTTGTCTTAAAAACAAAGTTTCAGTGTTATTTACCAATGTTGGTGTTCCTGCACCACACAGTCAGCTGAATACCCTGTTCAGGCCATGTTGCAGCGTATAATTTTGGATAATAGGAGAGAGGTTGCTAAATGTACCTGGGCTGTGTGTTCTGATGGTTGCCATGGTGACCTAACGTCCCAAAAAAGCAGTCAAATTTAATCTTGAACCAAAATCATTTAAAAAAAATGATAACTTTCTGCCTACAAAACTTTCTCACATCCGTCACACACACATCGTGACATTTCTTGCTGAATGACAGCGGGGGTTGCCATGGTAACACAATATCCTCTCAGAATGAACATTCAGCCAGATTTCGTCTCAAACCAAAGACATGTAAGAAAAGTAACTTCCCTCTTGCACACATGTGAACATTCCCCACACGCATCGTGACATTTCTTCTCGGTTAAATCGATGTAAACATTCAGGCAAGTTTTTGGTTTTTATTAAATTTCCTCATTTTTTTTTGTGTTGGAGGCAGTTAGGGTTAGGGTTAGGCTGGTATTCCTGCCATCTGGCAGCTCAACGCGTTGCTGTGAAGAAACACGTGGCGTAAAAACCAGACAAAACTATTCGCTTTGATTAAATGATTATTCATCTGTGACGGAAAAAGCAGAAGCTGCGACGAAGAATTAAACTCGGATTCGAGCATAACAAGGTTTTATATCAAAAGCATGTATTTCTTTATTTATTTACTTTTGGTTATGGAGACAGAAGACATGCTACTAGAGTTGTATTGTGTCACATGGGATTGAGGTGTGTGTGTGTGTTTGCTGTGTATGTGTGTGAAAATGATCATGTGTGTCTGTAAAACACTTTGTGCTGCTTCAGGTATGAAAGGGGCTAATTCGCGGGTCCAAGTACTTTAATCTGCTTATTCCACGGTCCCACACAGCAAACATTTTATAACAAATGCTTTCTTTATTTTTTGTTTTGTTTAAAAAAAAAAAAAAAAAAAAAACTTGGTGAATGTGCTAAAGTGTAGAATCTACTTTATATTATAGGTATAAATGTACTTTTTAAGCTAAACAACTGTCAAGATAAAAGGATCGCGCGATTATCAGACTTAATTCAAGTTCACATAAAAAGCCAAATTACACGTCAACAAGCCGATATGCTGCTTAACTATCATGTTAACTTGTTTACTTGTTGTGACAAAGTTGATGTTAGCTCCTTGTCTTTTTTCTTTTCCTGTTCTTCTCGTTTGTTCCTTCTCCTTTTTCATTTCAACAAATGTTTTGTTTCGGCCAAAAATATTCAAATTCAACTCAAAACCCGAGCTCCTGCCAGATGATCTGAGCGCGTTGCCATGGTGACGCCTGTATCAGAGTAATATCACAGTGATTTAAATTACCGAACTACATGCATTTATATTAAAACAATCAAGCCAGTTGGCATTCGGACTCTCTCTGATGTAAAACTTAAAACTGGGATAAATAACTAGTAGTTTAGGAACATTACAACATGTCCTGACACAAGTTGACACAAGCTGTTGCACCACTACAGCAGGGCGTTTTTGTTTTTAACTGTGTTTGGTTGGATCATGCAAAACAGCAGCCACACAATGATTAGGATCATAAAGTTAGAAAAGTATGTAATGTTTCAGGTCAAGTTATTTTGCACGTCTGCAGTGGAATTGTTGTATTTTGTAATGACCCAGCTACACAAACCAACATTCTTCTGAAAAGCAGATTGTAAACCAGTTTACCTTCACTGTAATCTGCTGGTTTTTCTGTTTAGCGAGGTTCACCAGGTTTTGGCCATCGTACATCAAGTTTTCCAGACAGCCTTGGAAATTTCTCTCCGTCCTCCGAGAGCCAAGGCCCTGATCCGTCCCCACCTTCATCTGCAGCAGGACACGCATGCATGAGAACTAACAACGAGTGCACCACTGTGAACAGGATGAGTCTGTTGGTCTGCACACCTGGTCGTGATCCCAGTGGGAGAATCTTGCTGGGATCTGCACCCACTGTGTGCTTTTGTCCACGGTGAGGTTGAGGTGATTGCCGTAATGCTCCACTGCAACATGGTGCCAGTGCTGGTCGTCTAACAGGCTGCCCAAAGACACAACCTGCCGGCTGTCTGGAGTCAAAGTCCTGCCTGGAAGGTGGAAAGAACAAGCAGTCTGAGATGACCAGCCGTGTGGTGATGGGTAAAAAGAGATGAGGATTTTTATTTTCTAATGCGGATTAGCCAAGATTTGTAACCCCTGCATTAAATATTTACATCTACTTATTATTATCTTGTTTAAAGGGGACTTTTAAAGATTGCTTTTTAACCCTTTCAATAAAAAAACAAACTGTTTTTTTAAGTAATGTTAATGAAGTAATTAAGTACTATTTTATTTCTATGGTAATGTACATCAAGTTTTGTAATTTCTTAATTAAATTAGTTTTTTTTTATGTCTTTTTTTTTAGCTGTTTTACAAAAAAGAAAAAAAAAGAGTAAATCTTTCAACTTAATGCTATTATATAAATATTCTAATGGAATATAGCTCTATAATAATTACAATGCATGTTTAAATATAACAATATATTTCTTAAATGACAGTGAATTTTATGGCTCACGACTAATTTACAAATATACCACCCTCACCCATTAATACATTGTGTCCATTGTCGTGGCCATTATGCATGAACGTGTTGTTTCCTTTTCTAGACAGACAGTATCGTGAGCTTATTTGTTAAAATTGCATGATGACAATTAACGTGCAGCTAACTGCTGACTTCAAGGTCTCCAAACTGGTAGCGACACATGGCAGGCTTCTGCTGCAGCCAAACAGAAAGTAATTAAAACCAGAGGACATGGGAAACAGGCAGGCATGAATAAATGAATGAGGACATGGTGCTGACTCTTCACTCCATTAAGGAGGAACATTAGTGAAGAGTTTCTGCAGAGAAACAGAGGTGAAGACCTTGCTAAATGCACTCCGTCATTAAATATGAATTAGATATTGTTTGAAAGGGGAGAACTTTCTCTGTGTGGGAAAGGAGACGCTGAGAAACCGAGAGGGGGAGACGGACTGAGTGTTCAGTCATCAATCTCCATTGATCTGTCAGGTACATCAACCATAACAAAGGAAGGCTAGAAAGAGGGAAGGAGACAGACTGAGACAGAGAGAGGCGGGTTTGTGGTTTACTTAATCATCATTGATGAGCAGATGATTATTTGAAACCATGTCTGTCGTTTGTGCATCAACAAACGATGTGCACTGTCTCTTCTGTTCAGGGGGAAAAAAAAATCTGTTTTCTTCCTGGATTTTGTTGCTGAAGAGACGTGAACATATCACATCTGCACTGAATTCAACTTCATTCCAAGACTGATTTTAAGACTTTCTAGCCAGGGGGGTCCAAAGTCGGTCGCTGAGGGCCGCTGTCCTGCAGGTTTTACATGTATCCCTGCTCCAACATGTCTGGCTTACATTTAACGGATCCAACAGGGTTTGAAGTTCCGCACAATGTCTGATGAAGTTGAGTCGGCTTTGTTCCATGGAAAACCTGCAGGATTGTGGCCCCCGATGACCGGAACTGGACCCCTCTTCCAGATACAGTTTATATCACCCATCTTGGTTTTATAGAAGCCGGAATATGAGTCTGAAATGCTCTCATGAAGGATTCTCATCGTTGCATGACACACTGACACCCAGAGGTGACAGAACTAGACCTGTGACAGCAGCAAACATGACTTATTATGTTTGTTTAATTGATTTTCCCTTGATTTAATATGATTATTTGCCTCTTCCGTCTGGTTTTATCCGTCTCTGGTGAATATGAGCTGTACTGTCACATTATAGCTACAGTTGTGCTCATATGTATTCATCCCCTTTCATTAAAGAAAGGCTGAATTTACAACAGTCACTCCAATAACTGGAGACTTAAAAAAGGAACAATAACTAAAAATTTGCAAAAATATCATTTAGTAATATAACACACTGTTTTTGTTTTTTTAATTTAATTGAGATGAAGAAAGAAAAACAAACAAACAAATTGGTCCTGGACATATTAGAGACTTTTCTGTTGAACAGTGGGACAAAATACCTGTCAACAGGTGCAGAAGTCTGACTGAGAGGAACAGAAAACACCTGACTGGAGCAGAAACATTAAAGGATTGTTCTACTAAATATTACTTTATGACTGATGGAATATGTAATAAATTATCTTATTTGTTTGCTTTTTTAAAAAAATATTTCTATTGAACCAGAATTAGAAAATAATGCCATGATTTTCATGAAATTTTTATTTATTATTACTTTAGTTAATTTCAGCTTATTTTACAGGCAGCTGTTTTTTTCCTTCTTTAATGAAAGGGGATGAATAAATATGAGCACAACTGTATGCAGCTCAGCTGCTTTCTGCACATCAACTTCTTTCCTGCTTTCTCAGAACTAAAGCTCTTATCCCCAGCTCTTTAAATATTACTGTATTTACTTTTGTTCTTCCTTTCAGATTGCCTTTCGGTAACCCATCCCCTCCTCCCCTCCTTATCTCAGCCCTCAAAGCTGCTGCTTTTACATTAGACACATCTTTTGTAGAAACCTTTTGTATGATGTGTGCCTCGCGCTGCAGCGTCCCTACGGCAAGACGTGCACTTTCAGTGATATGCAACCACATGTTGTGTGTTGTTCCAACACACAGCTGTAGGTCTGCGTTTACACACTGCTTTCCTCAGCTGTAACATCCCCTTTAAAGACAAATGTAGAATGAAAGACCAGAATGTTACTTTTCCTTTATCATACGTAAAACAGAATCACTCTTTTTTTCCTGCAGAAATAATTAAAAAGGGAAACACCTGCTTTTAATACACATTAAGCAAAAAAAACATTTTTACTGTCCAGGTTCTTGTATAATTTCTGGCAGCTATCAAACGGAAAAAATAATCTGCCGTCTGCTGCCACAAAACGGTTCTCTGCTGCAATTTGTCAGAAATCTTCATCTCATCATCCGATGGACTGTTGCAGTTTTTTTTTTTTACATTGTAATGTCATGTTATTCAGCTAAAGTGACCATAAACATAAACAGTGAACAGAAATGCAACACAGGGTTGAAATATGCTTACAAAAATTCTTCATGAGGATTTTTTTTTTTTTTTTTTGGGGGGGGGGGGGGGGGGGAAGAGGAACGGAAATTAATGCAAAAGATATTACTACATAAATATTATAATTTAATTGTTCCATTTGATCACTTTTTATTCTGTAACTTTGAGGTAGAATGTGAAATTTAATTAGAATGCAAGAGCATTTACCCAGCCAGCATGTCCATGTGAGGCTAAGGGTTCAATTTGGACTCCAGATAAGGCTTCCACGTGGGTTTGTCTCATATGTATTCATCCCCTTTCATTAAAGAAAAGGCTGAATTTACAACAGTCACTCCAATAACTGGAGACTTACAAAAGGAACAATCACTAAAAATTTGCTAAATTTTATTCAGTAATATAAGACACTGTTTTTTCATTTAATTGAGATGAAGAAAGAAAAAAAACAAAAAAACAAATTGGTCCTGGACATATTAGAGACGTTTTCTGTTGAACAGTGGGACAAAATACCTGTCAACAGGTGCAGAAGTCTGACTGAGAGGAACAGAAAACACCTGACTGGAGCAGAAACATTAAAGGATTGTTCCACTAAATATTACTTTATGACTGATGGAATATGTAATAAATTATCTTATTTGTTTGCTTTTTAAAAAAACATTTCTATTGAACCAGAATTAGAAAATAATGTCATGATTTTCATAATTTTTTTTATTTATTATTACTTTAGTTAATTTCAGCTTATTTTACAGGCAGCTGTTTTTTTTTTTCCTTCTTTAATGAAAGAGGATGAATAAATATGAGCACAACTGTATGGCTTTCAGCTGGGGCCCAACTAGGTGAGTGGCACAGGGCCCATGCATTTCCCACATCCCAGTCAGCATGTCCACATGGGGCCCTTATATTTGAGCTATGTTGGTGGTGGACACAGACATAAACTGGACAAATTTAGCAGGTTTCAAGTGCGGACAAACCCACGTGAGACCACCAAGCCCCATTTATGCTGCCTTATATGTGTAAATACAAACATTAATTTAAAATGTTGCCATAAGTCGCCTCAATCTTTTTGCATATTTTACGTGAGCATGGTTGAGTCAGTTCATCCACTAGGGGGCAGTGCTGAGTTCAGACCTCACTTACTTCCCCTTTGCTGCCGCTTAGCTCAGAAACCTGCAGAGACTTTGTACGCAACCATCCTGTCCACCACTAAAATCCAGCAGGCTTCCTTTTCTGCCTGGACTGACACCATTTTCTGTCCTTTCCAAACAAAATGTCAACCAGAGGGCATACGATCGGTGGAAATTAATCTGTTGTACATTTATTTTCACAAATTACTTCACTGTAAAAAAAAAAAAAAAAGAACAGCACTTTAATTATGTGTCTGGAAAACTCTGACCTATTCTCTGACATTTTGACGAATGCATAGAGTTGCTTTTTGAGAAGGATACATGCATTTTAATAAGCAGGGATATTTATTCAAACAGGATGGACAGCTCCAGGAGAGCTGACTGGAACTAAGTGACTTCTGTTAGGAGTGGCTGAAGGTTGCTTAGTGTAAACAGAGGGACATAAAAGGGTTGTTCAGGGCCAAACTAATGCTCACTGATACAAATCTACATCAGGAAAAAACTAAACTTTCCTTTGTCTTATGTTTAAAATCCCTGAAACTGAATTTAATGGAGTGAAATTACAACAGAGCAAGTTAAAAAACCTGCTCATAGATACTGGTTGGTTAAATGTAGTTCTGCTGCGTCTGCAGTTGCAGGAAAGCAGATTCATGAATAAGTTAAACTGCCCTCTTTTCTCTTTACTTGTCAAGTGTTCAGATTCTAAAATGTCTTGTCAGCATCAGGTAGATCCTTAATGGGGTAAAACCGAAGGATAAAAATAAATAAAAATGAATGAAACAACTCCTATTTCTTGGTCATGAATCTTTGGGCAAATCCACAAAGTTAAGATGGACTCTGGTGTTTATTCATGTGCTTCATGATGAAGCTGAGCAAGCAAAGTCTCGAATACCCCAAACCAAAATCCATCAGTGAGCAGGGAACAAAGATTCAGCAACAAAATACGCTTCAAGCCACAAATCAGAGGAAAACAACGAAGGGATGCTCCCCAAGCCCTCAAAGCCATTTCGTTTCTGTGTAGCAGCAAAGAGATGAAAGTCTGAGCTTCAGTTTCACCACACTCACAGATAGCAGCTGGTATGAAAAAAAGCTCAAGTTCAAGCTGAGATTTGTTGTTTTTTTTCAATAAATTCATTCACAAAGGATGGATGCAGAAAGACAACGTTGCTGTTGGGTTAGAAAAGGGATGGAAGCAGGTTGAAAAGACAAGAAAGGAAAATAAGGAGCACAAAAGTACGTCTAATGGACGCCAACGAGCCCATTTTAATGTGAAAACATAAAGGGGGGCAACCATAACGGCATGTTAAAAGACCTCTAATTAATTACAAATACAGAGACAAGAAAGGATTTTAGGAAATTACAGCTTGAGGCAAAAAAGTTTGAGCTCCGGGAGTAATCCTGAAAATAAAAACATGGACTTGTTTCTGCACTTCTTCGCTTTTCTTTTATCTGTAAAACACACGTGTCTGTAAAAACAGCTGCAAGAGGAAATAGCATCAATCTAAAAGATGTAATTAAAATTAAAGCCGCAAGCGGCATCCATCGGGTCCTCGCCTCATGCCGAAACCTCCACCCGAATTTGCCACAAAGCTTGCGGGTGGATGTGAAGTCAATGGTATGAATCCCACACTAGTGGGAAATTGTTTAAAAACAATGCACATACAGTGCTAAATGGGCGTAAACGCCAAGATGGCGGACACCCCGTTGCCATGGTAACAGGTGGTCAATGCACTTTTTTTTACTTGCCTTGGGTTGTTACGCATGTGTACCAAATTTCGTAGCCCTAGGTCTAAGTAGAAGATTGGGCCCCTAGAGGCCACCCCCAAAAAGTGCCCCACCCCCACAATACATATTACAATGTGTTAAGCACCTACCAAACATGAATGATTTTAATTTTCACGAAGCTCCATGGCGAATGTGGAGCCATCAGTATGAATCGCCTCAGACTAGTTCGTTCAAATGCAACGCGCCCAAATTGACAAAAAAGGGCAAAAATATGGTCGTAAACGCCAAGATGGCGGACAGCCTGTTGCCATGACAACAGGTCTACGATTGACATTTTTGGTCGTCTTGAGGTGGTAGACATGTGTACCGAATTTTGTCGTCCTACATCAAACTAAACTTTTTTGACCCCATTCTAGGGGCCATTTTTGGCGTTTCTAGGGGGCGCTGTTAAGGCATTTTTGCATTGGCATGTACGCGGACCCCAGAATATCGCTATTTTCGCCGGGCTTGAGGTGTGTGCCAAGTTTTGCAACTTTTCACGGGGGGCTAAGGGGGTCAAAAATGGCCGAGTTGTGCTGAGAAGAATATAGAAGAATAAACATTTGGAAAACAAGAGGGCCCTGCCATACTCCGTATGGCTCGGACCCTAATAAAAGAGGTGTAACAGATCAAGGTTGATGAGAAAAAAATGGGTAAATAATCACTTTAGTGAAATATTCTCTTAGAACGAGCTGTTTATTTGCCGTTGGACAACATTTGTGCAGCTGCCACTATTTTTACTACGGTGTCTCTGAATGGACAAACACCGTGCAGCGAGAAGACTTTCAGCCTGAGGACTAAAGCGCCGGTTTTGTTGGATGAATGCCGGAACACCATTTGGGATCTTAGAATACGACAGCACACGTGCACAACCTAGAAGCGACTACCTGTCCTGCAGTCATGTTGCACCAGAAGCCACTCGCAATGAAAACTGGAAGAATTTTGGCCTCTGATGGCCACCATCCATTCACAGCTTTGCATGGCATTTGGAGTAATTTCTGTAACCATTTTTTACCACCTGTCAGTCTTTTAAAGTGTCAACAGGAGGATTTCAGGATGACAACGGCATCATCTACCTTGCAGGTCTTTGTTGATCTGACCAGCTGAAATCCACTCATGACAGCGACAAATTCCTCTTCCAATCATCTTTTCAGTATTTTCTAGGTGTTTGTTTTTATTGGGGATTTCTATGGCGATAATTAGGTTCTGTAGCAGGTTGTTAAAAACGTCTGAGGATGCAATGAAGCATAAACAACCCAACATAAGCTTAACATGTCCATCCTATCACATGATCCCTGCAAGAGTAAGGGCGTCTAACAACGATAAAACCACAAAAAACCAGAATAAATAAGTTTCTGATGTCCAAGATAAACCATTAAACATGACACTGTAGAAAAAGATAAATGTTCAGCATAGTTTAACCTTTACAAATCCAGTTTGCAGTGTTCTTAATTATCCATTAATTTGCTCAAACAGCAGCAGTCTACAGTTACTTACATGTTATTGAGATAATCTTAAAGTTTCTTTCCTCTATACTGCAATTACTGGACAACTCAGCGTACCTCTAGCAAGCCAGGTACTGATGCATCTTCTTTGAAAATGTGTATCTAAGCTTTTCTTTAGTTTTTTAAAAGTTTAAAAAAAAAAAAAAACAAACTAGTTGCCTTGTTTGATGAAAATGTATTTTGATGGGTAACTAGGAATAAACTGGCTGCCGGTCTGAAGCACCATGTCAGCGTCGTACCTTTTCCAAAGCGCAGGAACAGTTTTCCCTTCTCCAACTCCAGAGTGAGGCTCTGCTCTTTCGGTCCTTCGGCGTGAAGCAGAACCCCGGAGTTCTTCATGGTTTTAAATCTAAGATAGATGCTTTCAGAGGACGACCGCGTCGCTCTGGGACTCAGCCGGTAGAGCAAGCTGCTCTGACCATCGAAGCTCACGATGTCAGAATCTGCAAAACAATAGTGCCTCACAGTTTTTTCTGATTGTACAATTTAGAAATAAAGAAGACAGTTAAGATTAAAAAGAAAAAAATGAAGTTAGTTTTACAAATTGACTGCTGAAAAACATTTTAAAGAATCTTTTTATTCTGTTTACTGATGTGAAACAAGAAGCTATCCTTCTTGGTGAATGGTCTTAATGTAAGAAGTTTTTATACAGGAGCTAATGTATCGTAGTTTCATGTTAATGGATGGAGGGAAAAAAAACCCAAACTGACTGTAAGGACATCCATAAACCTCCAGCCGGAGTCCAATGCGACCATTTGGATTCCAGTCCAGGGGAATGAGACGGACATACTGAGCGATCACCGGCTGATGGAGCTTGTGCTGGACCACGCTGTCTGCATTACTGTTACCTGGAAATGCCTGAAAAAGACAAACCACAACTTATTTTATTACTTTATGACGTGATCTCAGTTCCTGCATCTTTCTAAGGTGACTTTCTCTCTCTGGACTTTTACTTCTCAAGGTATTACACACAAAAAATATTCTTTCACTCTCACTGAATTTAAACTGCAGTTCAGAAGGTGTCTGGGAAATGTGATATGTCTGATTTTCCTCGTAGTAAAGGTATTATTATGGCCTCATATGACTGGTGAAGGAGTTGGAATCTCAAACATGTCTGATTATTTTAATAAACACTTCAGTAAAGAAGAAATATTTACTAATCTCAAAGGTCATAATCTGTTTCTTCTTTTTAATGTTTGCAGAGTGTAACAAGATCCATGAATGAAAAATGTGACATATTAGTGTCACCACCGTCTCCGGACGGACAAACATCTCTATGCTGAGCTTCAAAACTGCAGCGCCAGCTTCATTTTTAGATGATCGACTTCTATTTGGGATATTAATGCTTTAAAAGACACATGGAGGTAAAGGTACACATCTGTAGTGCAGTTTTCACAGCTCATGAAGCCAAAACATCCACTTAACCTTTAAAATAATCTTTGTGTCTGGAGGGATTTTGACCACTAATGGCCACCGTCCATTCCCAACTGTGTTTAGCATTTGAAGTTACTTTTATGCAGATCTTTACCACTAAAGCTAGCCTTGCTCCCATGTTTTGGTTTTAGTTTTTTACTTTTACTGTGGATTTGACTTTGTGGGCAAAGCAGCTGATTGCTTGATTAGCCACAGCCAGCATTCCCTTCCCTACCACGAGATATGCAGACCCGGGTTTTACAGAAGTGGAGAGAGAAAGGTTGGTGCCAGCAACAGGAAGGGACAGCAATGATACAGAGATGACGACAACTAGGTAGTAGAAGCAGAAGGAAACCTGAAAACATGACAGCCAACGATGCAGATCAGAGCGAGCGGCGCTGCAGGGATCACCAGCCTGGTCAAGAGAAACAACACAACGCTAATCGACGCTAAGCAATGAACATACCATGATGCTTCAAGGGGGGGGGGACATGCCCCCTTCCTCGACTGTAGCAGATTCCCCCCCTACTAGAAGCTAGAGTACCCCAGGCTGGGCCACCTTTTAACTCCTTCTGAACTGTTTTTAAAGGACTGTTTTAATGGGGAAGGACCATTCTTATGTTGTGACTTTTAATAAAAGAATCTCCTGACTTCTTCTGACACTTTCTTCCTTTAGCAGCAGCAAATTTGAACCTCGTGTGACACACACACTACTTTAAGCTTTAAGTTGAGCCAAATCTACGTTGTTACTTATAAAAACATTTAAATATTTACTTCTTTACTTCATAGTTCATTTCTGCTTCCCACACTGGTCACATCATACAGTTGTGCTCATATGTATTCATCCCCTTTTATTAAAGGTTGAATTTACAACAGTCACACAAATAACTGGAAACTTAAAAAAGGAACAATAACTGAAATTTTGCAATAAAATAATTTATTAATATAAGACACTGTTTTTTCATTTTATTGAGTTGAAGAAAGAAAAACAAACAAACAAACAAACAAATTGGTCCTGGACAAATTAGAGACTTTTCTGTTGAACAGTGGGACAAAATACCTGTCAACAGGTGCAGAAGTCTGACTGAGAGGAACAGAAAACACCTGACTGGAGCGGAAACATTAAAGGATTGTTCAACTAAATATTACTTTATGACTGATGGAATATGTAATAAATTATCTTAATTGTTTGCTTTAAAAAAAAAAAAAAAAAAAAAAAATATATATATATATATATATATATATATATATATATATATATATATATATATATATATATATATATATATATATATATATATATATATATATATATTTCTATTGAACCAGAATTAGAAAATAATGTAATGATTTTCATAAAATCTTTGGAAGGATCAGCAGCAATGTTTGTTTATACAGTTGTGCTCATATTTATTCATTGCCTTTCATTAAAGAAGGAAGAAAAACAGCTGCCTGTAAAATAAACTGAAATTGACTGAAGTAATAATAAATAAAAATTTATTTAATCTCAGGACACTTCACAGGCAAAATAAATCAGTTTCTTGTGATATATCAGGTAAATTAGTTTGATTTAAAGGGATAGTGAAGCATAAAATATGTTTTATTTCTTTAGACATATAATCTAACTTAAGCTGTTGTAAAAACTGACATTTCGTCACCTACCGGTTCAAACCAGGTCTTTTTTTTATAAGCTCAAACCTGGCTAATCCTGGCCCACTTGGCTTCTTCTTTCACAGAAATAAGAAAACTGAACTACCCCCCCATGTAGCAGGTGGACACTTATCTTCCAGGCCCAGAAAGTTTCAGACTTTTCCAGAGCGACTAAGTTTTTCTCAACACTTTTGGATTTGTGCTTTTCAAGGCTGTGGAAGCAGCACTGAGCTGCTGGTTCTTCCTGCTGGCCTCATACGGCTCAGCAGTGGTTGCAAGCGGCAGGACAGTCTCATGTGATGAAGCAAACATGCATGTTTGCATCATACTTTGTTCACAGGAGAGTTTTTTCGAATATTGTGGAAGTAGACATGGTGTCTTATGAGCCTCAATCCTTCCATCGTTCCGAACCTTCAGACTCATCACGAGTCTGCAATGTGATGAATTGTACTCATTTATTTATTCAATTTTTTTCAGTAGGAAGTTTTTATAGGTGCATGTGCAGCTGATGTTTAAAATTTCCTTTGGGATTAATTCAATCTATCTATCTATCTATCTATCTATCAGTGCACTAGTTACTGTCATGAGAGCACAGCTGACTCTAATAACAGAGTCATTCTGCAGAACCCGACAGGCTGTTGGATCAATTTAACTGAATTCAGGCGCGTTGAAGCAGGAATACATGGAAAACCTGCTGGGTTGCGGCTCTCGTAGGACCAAACTGCTCTAAAAACACTGCTGAGTGTCAGGCTTGTCAAGTTATCAAGCAACATGCTGCTGTTCAAATAAATGTAAAGCCATTGAGAAGAAGTAAATGTAAGATGATCTTGAGAATCTGCACCAGTTTCCTTCTGTAAAACGTGCGTGTGCTGACCCTGCCATGCATTCCCACATACAACTCCCCCCAGCAGGCTTTCTTTACAGGTACATTGGGGGAAGTCACGAAGAAAGCAGTAGGTGTTTTTGTCCTATAGGTGTTTTGATGGTAATTATTAACAAAATATATTAATCAAAATTTTATATATAAAACACAAAGTGTGTGTTACATAAAAAACACTTTATGCAGATTAAAAATGTTCAAAAAGTTTTTAAATACCAAAGTATGAAACAAAACAATGTAAAATTATCTCTTTCATACACAAATGCAACACACACACACACTCCCCAAACATCTACACTTATTCTGCTCAAACATGAACTCTGATACATATTTACTGCGACAGAATAAGTGAGCCAGTAAGAAGAGTTTTAGATCAATCTGATGTGTGTGTTTTTCCAGTGTTACACACCACAGCAGAAGCAGGAATGAGAACTAAAAGCAGTTTTGACTCAGTTTCAGTCAGTGGAAGTGAACTTTGATCTGGTTTGTGTGAAATGTGAACATTAATGTTTTACATTTCCTACCTGGCTGACTGTCAGGTTCGGTTGTGATGTTACAAATGTGCACATGCATACACACTTTACACTATTTGAAACGATCCTTTAACGTCCTGCTCTGATCATAAATCTCTCTGTGCAGCAAAGCCGAAACATCCAGAACAGAAAAAACTTTTTCAGAGAATAATCAAGCATTTTCTCTTGTTTCTGCTTTTCTGTCATTTGCAGCTTTTTAATTGACTTTCTTTAAATTAATACATTTTAAAAAGCTTTCTGGAGATTCAGTAACTTTACATGCATTATGAGAATACAGCCCAGTAAACTTTCTACTTTCTGATTGTGTCTGGAGAAAGAAGATAAAATGAAGGAAGAACAGAGAATTAGGGACAATCATCTTTGTTCAACTTCACCAGGTCTTTTCTGGAAGCCTGACGGAAGCAGAAGTCTTGGACAACTTTTGTCAGATCAAGCAGCTCAGCTGCCGACTCGGCACCTTGAAAGCTGTGATAAACTGGGATGACGAACTTGTCAAGCCTCATCAGGAGGTTTGAAACACTCTGGATTTGTCTCGTTATACAGAGTGGGAAAGTCTCTGACGTGGTTTGTTCCCTCCCAGAGGTAAATCTGATCCCACTGCAAAAGGCTTACATTTCATTTCATAGTGTGTGAAATGATGTTGTTCATCCAGCATCACTGCCACTCTACGCTGGACTGGGACAAGAAAAGCTGTTCCTGGAGGTCTGGTCCAGATCAGCTCTTATATGATCCTGCAGCAACAAATCTTTCGTCTTAAATCAAACTAAAACAATGCAGCAAGTCAGCAGGAATCAGTGGAAGTATGTTAAAGTGAAATACTTCAAAAAAATAAGAATCTCCACTCCATCCATGCTCCATCAGAAAAATGGATGTCTGAGCAGCATCCATCCTACGAGAAAGAAAAAACTGAAGGGAGATTTTTCGTTTTTCATGACATAAAGATTCATTCCAGTCTAGAATGACTGGATTCTCTAATAACCAGACAAACAATGTAATACCTGGACAAAAATGTAAATAAATAATCTTACAGACTAGTGGCTTTCAGGGTGATAAAACTGCAAAGATAACATATGTTGGTGTTTGTGACCGTCATGTGATTAGACGGGTTACGACTGTGATGATGTTTTCCTGACCGGGCTGCTCTGTAGCAACGTTCAACTAGACGTATGCATGACGAGTGTTGGAATCGGGTGTTGGCTGTGTGTGCTTGTGTGTATGTGTGTGTGTGTGTGTGCTTGTGTGTGTGTGTGCTTGTGTGTGTGTGTGTGTGTGTGTTAAAGTGTGTGGGAAGACCAGGACTGATGGATTTTGTGTGTGTGCTTTTATAATGCGTACAGACTTTGTGTTACATTTTACTGTTAGAAAAGACCTTTATAAATAAAGTTTGATTTGATTCTGCGGCCATTCTCTGAATTTTATGTTAAATCATCATAAATAAGGAGGAAGTGTTTTTTAGTGGTGCACTGCTGTGACAGATCAATGTTTCTCACAGAGATTATGTTAAATTCTGATTTTTATCGTCAATCATGAACTAAATTTGTTGTTTATATGTTGATTAAATAAAAAATAAGGTGCTTTGTTTACCTTTTCTCTTCCATCATTCTGCTTTCTGGACAGGTTGAAAACAAAAAGGTGCAAATTTTACAAATTTATGTCTTCCAGTGGTTCTCAAACCGGCGGGAGCAAAATCATTTCAGGCGGTTTCCGGATAATTGTAAAATATAAATGATATTTATCAAATGAATCTGGGATTTTACCTGGGCTTTCAAAATGTGGCCATTGATACTAATCACTCGTAAATATGAGCACATCACCCCTGTTTTATCGTCTCTTCACTGGCTGCCCGTGCATTTTAGGATCCATTTTAAACTTCTTTTATTTGTTTTTAAATGTTTGAATGATGTTGCCCCCCTCGACCTCTCTGAGTTGTTGCGCCCTTACTCTCCGACGCGGTCACTCAGGTCGGCTGACCAGCACCTCCTGAGTGTACCAAAAACCCACCGTAAACTCAGAGGGGACAGAGCCGTCTCAGTTGCAGCTCCAAAACTATGGAACAAGCTGCTTTTGCACATCCGACAGGCCTCTTCTGTACCTGTTTTTAAATCACGTCTTAAAACCCACCTGTTTTTATTGGCTTTTAACACCACCTGAGATGTTGACATTATTAATCTGACTGTTTTTTATCATGATTCTACCAGTTTTAGAAATTTTATATGTTTTATTCTGTACACCACTTTGGTCGACTGTGGTTGTGTTAAAAGTGCTATATAAATAAAGTTGCAGTTGCAGTAATAGATAAATTGTTATTATTATTTATTTATTTATTTTCAGAGAGGTGGGTGTTTTTCTGATCATGCAGTTTTTAAGACCACAAAACAAAAGACAATGTGGAACATTTTTCTTCTAAAATGATGATTAAATGCTCAAACAGGACCAGTCTGCAATGTTTTCATAATGTATGGCGTTTAGTTTGCCTACCTGATGAACTAATTCCTCATTTATGCCGAGGGAAAGGGTAACGATGACAGATAATGAACTGCAGACTCCTCTTGTTGTTTTTTCTGTGTAATCAGGATGTTCAAGCGTTTCTTACAACCATAAGTCAGAGATCTACTATCCTTCAGCGTTTAGATGCATCCCTTCTCCAACATTAGAAAACCTGCCCACAATCTTTTCCTGAACTTACCTGAGGATGTTTAGTGTCAAATCCTGGCGAGGAAATGCTGCCTGTAGGTTTAAGCAGTGAGTGAAACAAAGTGCATTCAAATCCCCGGTCCACTTCCCCTGATAGTCCGGACTGTCTGGAGCCATGTGAGCACAGATCCTGACTCTGATGCAGACCACGTCAATAAACTCTGCTCTGCTTGCGAATGTGGACTCTCTGCTGCATGCATATGAACTGTGATCCTGCACACTGACAGTGGAAAAGCTAACAGACCGTCCGGCAAACCAAAGAATGATTTGAGGTGAGTCTGATATTTCGCTGCTTCTCTTGCTGCTCATACTGGACAGATTCTTGTTAGACTTCTTTTTTAAACCCCAAAATAAAAACAGAAATACGTAGACTGAATACATTTACTGTATCTCTTTTTCCCCTGGTCAATCAGATCAGGTTAAACCAGACTTTCTTCGGTCAGCGGCCATTTCGGGGCCCCAGTAAGCAGCTGTTGTAACTGCGAGACGTGGCCGAGCTTCAGTGAAGTGCAGTGTGAAGACAAACCAACCTAAAGCAAACTGATAGACCTGTGTCTTCCTGTCGATCCTGGTGTGAATGCTGCGTACTGCAAAGTTTACTGCAAAAAAATGATGAAAAACGGTTTCACAGAACTCGTCTGAAATTTGACATTTTTGCATCGTTTTCCACATCTGTCCACAATTAAGACTTAGTGTCGCATCCCAACCAGGATTTTTTAATCAGATTCTTATTAAAGGAGGGAATTTTAAAGGACATTAATGCCATTAAGAAGATGGAAAAAAGTTTGGACACTGAGTCTCTTGCTTGAGCTACTACAGGGTCAAAATTAAACTTCCAAAATTATGTTTCCTGCTTTAGTTTCCACTGTTTAATCTAACAAACAAACACCACATAATCATAATACCCTGATACACAAATATGTCATTTCTAAAGGACCTTGCATGCCAAGCCAACGTTCAGCCAATGAGCTCATTCTGATTGGTCGTTCAGACAGAAATCAAACAGCTAATTTAACACACATCACATGCAGCGTCTTCCTGTTTCTTCATCGTGCCAGAACAACACCAACAGCAAGGACTGCTGCCCTTTCCAACAGCTGCAAGTCATCGTTACTGTGTGTTGGTGTGCAGTTTTGTTTGCTCTGATGCTGAAGATGTGTGAAGCATCTATTACCTCAACAAACTCACCCGTAAGCTGCCTTCCTGTCTGTACTGTTTCCAGTTGTGTCCTGCGTCGCTGAACATGAGCAGGTAGGCCGTCTGCCAATCAGAGCTGCCGTAGCGTCCTTGTGTAGCAACAGCAGTGATCTGTGTCTGCCCGCCCAAATCGGCTTCCAGCCACTGATGTTTGTCTGAATTCAGAGGAGACCAACCTCCTGCTCCTGCACAGAGAGACAAAGGAGGGAAAAACACGTTGAAAGCCTCAGAACTACGTTGGATCTGCTACGTTGCTGCTTCATCAGCAGCTGAAGGTACATCTGTCTTAGAAAGTCTTTAGTACTTTTCTACAACTGTTGCATTATACAATAAGAACATGGACAGTCCACCGAGGATCTTCAGACCCCTCAGGGCAGAGGCCCGGAAGAAGAGGACATGGAAAATAATTACAGTTCTGAAAACATGATTTTTACAGAAGGTAAAGTTTAGCAGCAGCAAAGTAACACTTTTACAAGCACTGCATTTGGAAAAGCGCTTCATGAAGGAAGAATCTGCTTGATTCTTCTTTCTGTTTCATTTGTTCTTTTAATTTAGCTTTTTCTGCACAATGTGCAGCTTTTTAACCCTGGATGAAAATGTGTCTGTACTAATGTATGAGGGCTTTGCTTGTGCCATGTGCAGGGATGGCTCACACACACACACACACACCGGTACACACTCAAAAATAGAGGTACCAGCTTGTACCTAAAAAGGTACAAATGCTTGTCGCTGGGGGTGTACTCTTTTGAGAGACATTTCTGTACCCTTCAGTTCTGGTCTATTTTTGTACCTTATTAAGTTCAACCTCACCTTTTCAAGTCATGTTTTTTATGTTTATCACAGCATTAGGCCTGGTCCATTCCACTTAGCAATATTATCTTATCTTTAATCTAGAAATAATCTTCAAAAACTCAAAATACTGACCAGCCGTACACTTAGTTTGCAGCATCTGACCTTCATTGTCTGGTGTAGTAAATGACTGTTAAGTAGTACTACTGTCATCACTCAACTCTGCTCTAGTTTGTAACATTACAGCCATTAACATTACATTTTTCAATGCTGCAGGTTCCCTTATGGTCGAAATGGTACAAATTTGTACTTTATGTCACTTTGAACCCTTTTTCGTACTCTGAAGGTGTGCTTCTGGTCTCTTAAAGACCAGTATTGTACTTTTGAGAGAACATTTCTTTAAAATGTACCGACAGGTACAGAAATGTCCTGATCTTGTACCTCTATTTTTGAGATTGTACCGGTGACCGGTAAGGTGAATCACATCAGTCCAGTCCTGAGGTCTCCACATTGACAACCTGTCCGTCAGACGGCTGCTGTTGGTTTATGAAGCTGTAAAGGCTTTGAGGTCTCAGAACATTTCAGATCTTCTGGCCTGAGTCTCAGCTCATCAGGAACAGCTTTGCTCTCTGCCTCCAGAGTTCCAGATTAAAACAGACACCGCTTTCAGTTCTCATGCTTCCTGCAGAAATCCCTGAAAACAGCATGTCAGCATTAAATCTCTTCCTTCAAACATAAAATCTTTTCTCTTCATTGTTGCATTTGATGGATTTAATGAGAATAAAAAAAACACTGTTGTCTTCGCTCTGAGTTTACTTAAAGAAACATTTTATTGCACATTTACTTAAATGCATTTTATTCATGCCTTACTGAGAATAAACCTGATGGTACGATATGAATAAGAAGTTTATTCATTCAGGAAGTCTGTGATTAATAATCACAAAGAAGTGGAGCAAGAGTAGCTTAACAAGCTTTCCACTTTTCATCCAGTCGTGGAAATTTTATGTTTGGACTTAGATTTTCATATATTTCATAGTCCTAGTGTATATTCATTTCTGATTCTGGCTTTGTGGGCTTTCTGAAAAGGTCATCATGAACTTAAGAACTTAAGCTTGGTTACACAATGTCTGCTTATTCCCCTTTACAGACATAGCAATGTGTAGATCTGACATGTCTGCATTGAGACATCTGAGATCTGATTAGTTAGAACACTCTCTTCCTTAAAGAGGGTTACAGCTAACAACAGACATTTCTTGTTTAGAATAACATAGACTAACGGCAGACAATTGACGCCCTTATGCGAGGGTAAAAGGATGGTTCAGCCTGGACATTAGTTAGAGCATTCCAGACTTCTGCCCCGTCAGACCTCTGGACTGTCTCTCCAAATTGCAATTTGTATTATTCTGTACTTTATTTTCTGTTCAATAAACTTTGTAATCTTTTTCGCTTCAGAACCAGACACAACACCACCTATTCTCATGTGTCTGAATTAAAACCTTTATTCATCATCTAAACACATAAACACCCAACAAAACATGCTGAACCTGGTTTAAACCAGTGTTTTGTCTTTTTTCTTCACCATTTTTCAACATGAAGTAGAGAGAACTCAACAGAAAGTCTGATGCTTTCGTAAAACAGCGCTCACAGAGAAACATGTTATTATTCATATTATAAGTCACAAGCAGTGATTCTCAGTAACAGCAGAGTAAAGAGTATTCAGTGTTAACATTTCTTCTTTCAACGTTTAAAAAAAAGACGGCTTTGAAATAAAACTTCTAACTAATCACGACATCCACAGACCGTCAGCAGTGTCAGAATTTAATCACAACAATTCCTACTGACAGCTGAATATTACAGAGGTTTACTGATGAACACTGTGATTTTATTCCCAAAAAAAGACTTTTCATTCTGGCCTGTCAAGTGAGTCACTTTCTATCAGAGTTACATTTCTGAGAAACATTTACTACCACTCGGTGTCTCCTTCAGGACGAACGGAGGACTTTCTTCTGTACTCTTATCCAGCTGCGCATGAGAGGAATTTCTTATGTTCATGGGGCAAAACTTCAGTGCAGATTCAGTGAAGTGATTCCTTCAGTCATTTCTTTCAATATTCGATTCAGTTGCAAAGTTGATGTTTTGAAGTTAACATCAAGGTTGGACGTTCTGTCTGAAACAAACTCTGATGAAACGGGCTTTACACGTGTTAAAACTGAGGGGAGGTACAGGCGTTTCGCTGTCAGTGTGATTGCAGGTGTTGCAGAGGATGCCGAGGCCGCAGGTCAAACAACGAATAGATTCTCACTGTTGATCTGGAACTCCGTCATATATTAAGATGATCTTCACCAAGTACTTAAAAAGCTGTTTGAGGTCATAAAACATAACATTTGAACATAAAACACAACATGACAGCATCAAACTACTTTTTCAGTTTTATCTGTAGTATCTCCCCCAAAGCCTGCAGGGTTCATGCAATGACTGGAATCTATAGGTTACATGATGACCAGCAGTGCTGGAACTAGTCGATGTGTTAATGGAACTTCTACGACAAGTAAAACCAGTTTTCGTTGGAAGTTGAGGAAATCTGGATCAGTCTGTGTGCTGTCAGCAGCTTCCTGTGAGTTAAATCCATGTCATAACATACATTTCACCAAACAGAATAACATCAAAAACACATTTTAGACTCCTAAAAGCTGGAACTTTAGTTTGCTAATCAAATCATCAAGATTTCATGAACTTCTGCGTAAATGCACCTCCCTGCACTTTCTGCTGCATGAATACATTGTGATTAATGTGTTTCCTCTCCTTCCTTTTCAGCAGAGTTGTGGTGCTTATCGACCCTTCTTTCCTCCTCTCTTCACTCTGCACCAGTCACAGACTTTCCATCTCCTCCTGCTGAAGGTCTTTCTTGCTTTTATTCGAGAATTTTTTTGGCTCTGCTGTCACTCAATGCTCACGTTGGAGGACTGAATTAAAGAGATTAGATGCGATATGTCGTGTTCCTCAGCTCAGCGAGGCTTTTTAAAATGGACTGGGTTATGTAAGCACAGTTACTATAATCTGGATCATGTAATGGATTTGTTTGAATTGTTTTATAATTTGACCACAATGCACTGGGATGAATTAGTCTGTGTAATAAGTGCTTTGAGATGACTTTGTTGTGAATTCTTACTAGAACAAGTTAAGATTAACTGAGCTGAGCTGAGTTAATTAGTTTATAAGTCAGTTATTCATGTCACATATTTTTCTTTAAGTATTTAAAAGTCTTATCTTTTATCTTAAAGAGTTTATATTAATTTATTATCTTTTGCATGTTTGCACCATCTCAGTATAGTTGCAGACTTAACGTGTCCTCTAAGATTTACAGTACAAAGAGGATCACTGCAGACACTTTCGGAGGAAGCACAAAACACACACACACGTGTGTTGTGGTGTGTGAGTTGCTTCACAGTCTGCTGGTGAATTAACTCTGGATGTGGCGTCTCCTCCGAGAACGGTGATAAGAGAATAAAAAGGATCATCAGCAGCTGGAGGGACATAAATGAGCAAGAGGTGATCATTTATTCCCCAAAAGAACAACTTGGATTTACTAAGAACATAAATGTTGAGTCAATGCAACGCTTTGCTTCCTTCCAGAGTTCAGATTACCGCTTTGAAAAGTAAATACTGATCAATGCATTTCAGTTCTGAACTTGTGTGGATTGAAAGTGAGTGAAACCTTCATCATCCAGAGCGAAACCTGGATGATGCAAGGTGGGACTGGAGGAAAAAATCTGTAAGAAAGCAGCAACTTCTTGCAGGAACAACAACCAACACACACAACTTGTGAGAGACAATCTTTTTCAGATGTGAAAAACAACAAACAAACAAAAAAATCTAAGTTATGTTGTGCCCTATCAGGTGTATTTGTTCCCCGTTCTGAAGCGTGCCTTTGGGGATCAAACTGAAGGTGGTAAAAAGACTGAGCAGACTGCAGCAATAAAACACACAGCAGGTGTGTTTGTTCAGTTTTTACCATCAAATAGATGAAGAAATCAGCAAGCAGCAGGCTTCCACTTCCTGCAGTCTTCCCGGTGCTGAATTCTGTGTTGCTTCAAAGACAGAGACATCACAGCACTTCCATTCAGTTCTTCTGTCAGGTAAGAGGATAAATGAAGCTAAGGCTTGTCTTTTCCTCAATGACTCCTTTATCAGCAAGGAAAAACCTTCCCACCTTCATCTTTTCATCTAGATCAGCTGAAACGTGTTCACTAAAACCCAGCAGAAGAAAGCATCCGCTACCATATAGTGACATTATGAGGTGTCAGTGATGCGAGTCCAAGTGTTTCTTGTCTCTGATGCGGTGCAGTGTCATGAATAGCTCAGCTGCAGCGCATCAGAACAGAAACAGCAGGGCGTCTTTTACAGCCTATTTGATCTGTACATCCACTGAAAACACTGGAGATTAGAAAAGAAAGCAAGAAGAGGAGAAGACAGGGATTATTTATTCATGCGAAAGTGCTGAATTTTACATGCAGCGAGCAGAAAGTATGGCTGAGTGAACAATGCACTGCTTAAAGCAAACATTGGGATCTTTGTTGCACAGCACAGGTTGGAGGATTTCCCTGTTTTATCAGGTAAAGATGCTCACCTGAAGCTGAGCTGACTTATCTCCCCGTAATGTTTCAGCGCAGCATGAGATGTCAGCGTTGTGGGGTTGCACAGGAGTACAAGTTTAGTTTGAGGATGACCATGGAGGTGTGTGTCGGCAGTTCACACGCAAAGCGAAGCACCTGCAGGAGGAGGCGTTATGGAGGGAATCTGTGCAAACTGAGCAGCCATGAAACGACTGACACTTGCAGAGCTCCGCATTGACTGATGATTGATCTTCTCACATCTTTTGACACATTTGGAGGTGAGTGAACTGACAGGTCCTAAAGTTAAAATGCTTAACTAGAAAGGAAAAGAAAGGCCAGCCATCAGGGAAAAAACATCATTTTAGCTTTTCTAAACCAAAAATACGCAAATGTTCCAGACTCCAGATGGGTACCTAACTTTTCCATCCATGCACACAGTGCCTGCATGTCTTTCATAGCTTTTTGATGTTGAGGTTTTGTCTTATTTCTTACTTTTGGAAGATATGCTCCTGCAACTTTGGCCCAGTGTGTGAATATCTGTTCTACAGAAGCAGGTATTAGAGGGTGTGCCGTGTGGGAAACAGCTCGAACACCTGCAGGAAATCTTTATTCTTTCCTGTTTTTTGTTCTTTTTCCTTCCAAAGCTTATATATCAGTTTCACTCAGTGGTTTTGGTCTGCATGTAACGCCGGTATTTAGCGACGGGACAACTAATCTTCTGTTTCTGAAAACGAGGCGCCTGGCTGGGGATGGATTTACTGTTCATGTTTGAACAGGAACTTCAGCACACCTACACACCCTGCAACTTTTGCCTCGGCTGGAAAAATGGGCATCTTGGGAACTTGCAAAGGCCAGACTGATGAATGGATGAAATCTCCACAAATGCACCACTTAGTGCATCAGCACATTGCATTTTAAACGGATGACATAACAAGTGGAAATATGCTTTCCAAACTGCAGAAGTACTCATGAGGATGTGCGTCCTGACGCGCTCATGGGCCCAGACTGCAGTCTGCAGCCCATGTTAATCCTATCTAGTTTTTTAGACAGCACATTTTATAAACATAAATAGTTTCCAAAGTGCTGCACAGAATAAAACAAAAACGATGTTACAATACTAAAATATGAATACAAAGTAATAAACTTTGAATCAATCCAAATAAACAATGAATAATTTGACAAAATGAAATAGAATAAAAAGACACAGAGGACCATACAACTCACACGGTGGTAAAAGCCAGAGAACAAAAGTGAGTCTTAAGTTCCACAGTTTAGGTCCAGGCACAGAAAAGGCCCTGTCCCCTGAGTTTTAAGCCTCGCCTTCGGGACCATAAGCTGGTGCTGGACCTCTCACCTCAGAGTGCAGGCGGGGTATAAATTTGGAAGAGGTCAGAAATGTATTTATGGGCCAGTCCATTTAATGCCTTAAAAACAAGCAATAAAATCTTAAAATCAACCCTAGTAATTTATTACCTGTTTGTTTGTAAAACTGCTTTTATGTGATTTAAATGTCACTGTGTGTTTATTTATAATGACATTCATCAGTACATTCAGGTTTTAGTTTGCATCTTTTTTTTTTTTTCTTCAAAACTTCAATATGTGTATTATTTTTCCTCGTCTCTTTCTGCACACACTTCTTCTTGAGTCTTGACCTCTATGTGCATCTTTTGGGCATTTACCCATGCAAAGCATGGCCATCCTTTCAGATCCTTGATCAGAAATAAACTCTGCTCCAGACAAATATTAGACATACAATACATAATGATACATTTAAGCCCTAATTATTATTGTATTCACATCACTAATCCAGTAGTTTGAGTTTAAATTACTAACCGATCAATGTCTTTTATGCTAATGCCAACATTTTGTCTTGTGTTTACACTTTGTAAAACAGAATACAGCTTAGAAGTGAAGAAACTAAAATGTAACTGAGCAAAACTCAGAAGTCAAAAACCATTTTATTACATTTTGGTCTTCAACTTCCATCACAGATGGTTTAATAGGTGAGGACTTTATAAAGTCTGCAAACACCTAGCGACGTGTCCGGTGTGTACTCTGCCTCGCCTGCTCACTGCTGGGATCAGTTCCAGCGTCCCCGTGACGCCGAATTGGAACCAGCAGTATGAAAAAGGAACCAATGAAAGACTAAATGATGCTGTGAGCCATCACACGTCCAACCTGGCCTCCTGCTTCCTGATGAGGATTTAGTGACTTCTCAAAGTAAAACTTCAGGATTCCAACCCTGAATCTTCTGTCTCATTCTGGCTGCATGCTGACATTCATTTTACACATTTCTGGAGCCTTGTTTGCCCTGCAGCATCTGAGAAACAGGATTTCACAACGCCGGCACCTGGACAATCAACACACTATGGACACATACCACAGCTGATACGAAGAAGGATAGAACTGAAGGAAGTCAGAAAAAGCAACAGAGAAAGTGACGGAGAGCTATCATAAAGATAAAGTTCATCATCAGACTGACTTTCAGGAAGCTCGATGGATGCTAAATTAGCCGTCGTTGGAGGGCACTAAACTATAAAAATCAAGTACAGTGAAGCTGCTTAGAAAGTGACATGAGAATGATGCCCCCTCCAGTGTAGAAATGTCTTTTTTAGTCCCATTTTCCACCTGCTGTATTTAGGGACATGAACAAGAGTCCTGCAGTCTGTCTGCTGAAAACAGAGGACTGGTTGGTTTTTGTGTCCAGATCACAACTGCAGCTGCATGTAAATGTTGACTCAGACTCAAAGATTCAAAATGATCCTTTCATGTCATAAAAATGATGATTTATAACAATATATTCAGAGTTGAGTATTAGGTGCTACAGTAAAAAAAAAAAAAAGAAAATAGAAAATAAACATATTTATCTGAAATGCACGACATTTTTCAGCTTTTGTATCTATAAATATATGTTGCATATTACAAAAAGAATCATGAAAAGGGGAGAAAAAGGCCACAACAGTTTGGTGGACTGTATTAATGATCCATTAACCAAAGAACATGTCAACATAAGAATCACAGTGAAAGGACCTACCTTCCCTTCTGTTCAGCTTTGCAAAGCCTGGCCCATGACTGCTGGACAACTGCGAGGAGCATCGAAAGGATGAAGGCTGCAGAGCTGATACCAGCGGACTGTGACACGTCTCTGAGAATCACACAGCAGACAATAGAGACATCATATGGACATGTCGTTCCTTAGCATCCAAACTGATTAGTCTGAAATGAGAGCCGACAGTAATGAGACAAATTTCCTGCTATCAGATTCATATCTGCATGTATATAAACATGAAGTTTTCATCCCTACAGACAGGAGATGAACACATGCAGCATAAACTATGCAGAATGTGGTGGAAACAACCTTAACTGCAGCTAATTTATGTTTACCTTCATCACGAGTCAAGCTTCCTGATCTGAAGCAGGATGGCTGCTTTTACAGGGAGCTTAAAATCAACTTTTGACTTGTGTCATTTTATTTGCAGCAGCAGCAGTGATACGCTGAGATTAACACTGAATTACAAACCAAATATCTGCAGTTTAAAGTGCTGCATGTTTACTCACTTCAATTTGATTTAAGCAACTTAAATCATCCTGATGCGCAGTTTGTAGTATCTACATGTAACCCACTTCAAGGTATGTTCACGTCGCTACCCTAGGTTCGTAGGAGCTGGGAGTAAGGTAATGAACCACTGGACACAGGTATAAGTGTGTAACTGTAGAATTTAGTTGCAAAATTGTAAAACAGTTTACAACATATAATTGTGCACAATACCTAGGGCCCATGAACTAATAAAAATAAAATAATACAATAAAAATAAATTGTCCTTCTTTTAGGAATGTTCCTTTTGAATTGGCTTTTCCAAATCTGTTCCTTTTTTATTTGTATCCACGAAATGTCAAGTCAATAGTCAGGGGAATAAGTCAAGTCAGGGGTTTTATCCAAGGTCTCTCTTGTGGTGTTAGTCAGTTGGACTAACAAAATCCTACCACCCGATCCGCTGAATGGAGTGGAGGAGATCAAAGTTCGACTGGGAGGCTCGCCATCAACAATCGCTGGTCAACCTTGTAGAACACACGGACTGGATCTTCACTTTTTTCCCGGAGGATCAAAAAAAAGACCTGACCTGTATACAAAACAGGTTACAGTACAGGTTCTAGTATAAAAGTATCTGATTAGGTGTTGTACAACAGTAAATTTATCTTATCAATTCGGAAAATAACGTACAGTAGTTTACAGATAAGTAAACATAGCTATTTTCATAACAAACAGTCTTATATTGTCAAAATATATCAATTTAACAAATTACTATTTCAATGAAATTACTTGGTATGATCACATTTTACCAATGAATTCACTTATTTATAGTGATCAGCTGCTCTTTAAAGCGTCATGCTTAACTTGTAGTTTTCATGTACATCCATCTTGTTTCAATCCCTTTATACATAGGATTTTAGATTACGAAATGAAATAAATGAAATACCCTGCTTTCTAATTACCAACATAACATAAATTAGAGCTTTGCTGCTTTTACCCATTTTAAATAACTTAAAATTATAATTTTCTCTCATGCTAACCTTCCGTCACATGCAGAGAAAGTGATGAGGCATTTCACAAAATAAAAATTCTCAAAGTGCTTTTTTAAATGATACAGGACGAATCAGCAGTATGTTTCCAGTTAACATGTCAAATAAATGGTTGCTACACGTTTTAAAACAACATAAAAAGTAAGAAATACTCCGCTGGAGCTAGCATAGTGACCACGTGGTTTTTTTTCCCCCCACATACACAATCATGGAGAACAGGCCAGAACTAGCTTACCAAGAAGGGGATTTCTACTGGAGAAGCCAGGACAGATAAAGTTCTTCCACAACGGTTCTCCTACCTCTCATTTCCTCGTTTTCCAGCTCGCATGGGAGAAACGGAAGCAGTGTTCAGTCCGTTATTAGCGATGTAAAGTTAGGAGGAAAACTGTGGCATGCTACTTCCCGTTTTCACCAAAATAAAACTCGTTTTTTCAAAATAAAACTAGCATTACTTACAATGCAAAATAAACCAAAAAAAAATATTAGAAAATAAATAAAAATTATTAGTAACCCCATTTTTAGGTGGGTTACATACATTAAAAAGATAAAAACAACAATCCCACAAGAAACATTCAGACATGCAGAAGATAGCAGAAAAAGCCACAATTAGTGAGTCATTGATCATTAAGTAGCAGAAGCTCAAAGCAGCGATGTATAGAATAGTAGTAAATAGTCATGAATAGATACATAAATAGGTAATGAACGGTAGAAGTGGCTACAGAGGATCTACATTTGAAGCCTAATGGATGAGGGAATGAAAGTGGAGTATCTGTTTGTTCTCCTTGTTTGGGGGTGGGGGGGCAGGATGGTGTCGTCTAGACAGCATTGACAGGAAGTGTTCACACTCTTACTGTTATTTATCCATTTTTTCAATCATTTATCTGTCAACAAGAAATTAAAATAGATTAATCCATCCTGTCAAGATATTTTGATCTCAACTTAATAATTAATTTAGTTTAGATGCAACATTGCCTCTTAAGGCTCAGCAGCCTTCAGCTTGACATAAAATGTGTTATTCTTTAAAGAGATCTGAGGAAAGAAAATAAAACAAACAGCCTGGAATTCAGTTTTAAAGTGGGAAAGGTGTGGACGGCGTTATGAGAAAACTGGATCTGTTTACACTTTTTCATCATAAAATTCACTTTTTATCTGTACAAGGAGAGAGAAGGAAAAGTCTAGAAAATAATCTACAGTAGCTTCCACTTCCTGAAACGTTTATGTCTGAAGTTTTCACTTCCGCTGGCAGAGGTTTGACTCTCCATGAGACAAGATTTTAAACTTGTATCCGCTTACCGTAACTCTGACACAAACACCAGGATGCTTGACCTTGTTTTTGCTTTAGGGTGGCTTCACTAACTCATAAAAGAATTATGAGAACAGCAAACTTATCACAAAAATAGGACATTTCTCTATCAATATTCTAACCACAAATTGCTTCTGGCCCAGAAACAAGGGTGACTTCACTTTACGGTCTGCTGGATGACTCAAATGGATTGAAAAAGCAGGCAACTTTGAAAACAGGGGTCTAATTTTCCTCCTGAGCTTGGCTTGCTGGAATCAGTGGAGCACAAAAATCCAGTAATAAAACAGCGGGAAGTCCAGATCCTCGCTGAGGGGAGGTTGAATCCCAACAGAGACACGATGACCATGAATATGATGATGGGAATGCCGTGAAACATTCAGATGTTACAGGTATCTCTGTTAGTGTCAGAGCTTTGCAGTTCATGTCACAGTCTTAGTACAAAATTACAAGATTGTCTTCGCCATTAGCCATTTATTTTGTTTATTAGGGTCCGAGCCATACGAAGTATGGCAGGGCCCTATTGATGTTGAAATGTTTATTATTCTTCTCAGCACAACTCACTCAATTTTGACCCCCTTAACCCCCGTGAAAAGTTACGAAACTTGGCACACACCTCAAGCCCGATGAAAATTTTGATAATCTCGCATTTGTATGCACGCCAATCCAAAAATGCCTCGACAGCGCCCCCTAGAAACGCCAAAAATGGCCCCTAGAATGGGTTCAACAAAGTTTAGTTTGACGTAAGACGACGAAATTCAGTACACATGTCTACCACCTCAAGACGAGTAGAAAAGTCAATGAAACACCTGTTGTCATGGCAACAGGCTGTCCGCCATCTTGGCATTTACGACCATATTTTTGCCCCTTTTTGTCAATTTGGGCGCATCGCATTTGAACGAACTAGTCTGAGGCGATTCATGCTGATGGCTCCACATTCGCCATGGAGCTTCGTGACAAGATGGGGACAAAAAGTTATTCAAATCTTTCTGATAGGAGAAAGCGTGTTACCGTGGCAACACATGGAAAAAAGCGTTCTCACCATGAAACACGGTTCACTCATATCTTTGCAAAAATACATCCGATCGGAACCAAAATTAAAATAATTCATGTTTGGTAGGTCCTTCACGCATTGTAATATGTATTGTGGGGGGGGGGGGGGGGGGGGGGGGGGACATTTTGAGGGGGCCCCTAGGGGCCCGATTGTCTACTTTGACCTAGGGCTACGAAATTTGGTACACATGTATAAGTACACAAGACGAGCAAAAAACTCAATTAACCACCTGTTACCATGGCAACGGGGTGTCCGCCATCTTGGCGTTTATGCTTTTTTTTTTATCACTTTAAGGGCATCGTATTTCAACAAACCAGTCTGAGTGTTTTCATGCAATTGACTCCATACTGAGCAGGAAGCTTTGTGACAATATGGGGACCAAAAGTTAGTGAAATCTTTCTGATAGGAGAAAGCGTGTTACCGTGGTAACCCATGGAAAAAAGCGTTCTCGCCATGAAACACGGTTCACTCATATCTTCGCAGAAATACATGCAATCTGCACCTAAATTAAAATCATTATCTGGTAGATCCTTAATGCATTGTAATATGTATTGTGGGGGGGGGGGACTTTTTTTGGGTGGCCCCTAGGGGTCCGATCATCTACTTTGACCGAGGGCTACGAAATTCGGTACACATGTGTAACAACCTAAGGCGAGTAAAAAAGTGCATTGACCACCTGTTACCATGGCAACGGGGTGTCCGCCATCTTGGCGTTTACGCCCATTTAGCAATGTATGTGCATTGTTTTTTAACAAACTAGTTTTGGATTCATGCCTTTTACTTCACATCCACCCAGAAGCTATGTGGCGAGTCCGGGTGGAGGGTTCGGCATGAGGCGAGGACCCGATGGATGCCGCTTGCGGCTTTAATTTTTTTTCTTATCAGGACAACTCGCTCAATTTTGACCCCTTTAGCCCCGTGAAAAGTTGCGAAACTTGGCACACACCTCAAGCCCGGCGAAAAGTTTGATAATCTGGCGTTTGTATACACACCATTAATTATTATTATTATCAATACGATTATTAAAGTATTCAGTACAATGAAAAGCTCATACACATTTAGAGGTCAGGAGTAATTACACACACAAAACCATGAATGTGCAAAAGTGTTTTACTCACTATAAAAAGTTAAAAAAAACAACAACAACAGCATTACAGATAAACTTTTAGCTCCTCCAATCAGCAGGAATATTTCCTATAAATGAGACTGATTGACCTTCATCCTTTTATCATACAGTCAGAAGGGAAGATTTCCAAGATGTCCATGGAAACCAGTTAAAACCAGTTGTTCTCTTATGTTAACAGATTTAGCTGAGCCAAAGAGGCCGGAGAGTTTTGTCTTCATCACTGTTAATTACTGAATGTCTTTGCTCTGCTGCACCACAGTCCTGACAGCAGGTGTGTGTTCAGAGCAGCCAAAATGTAGCAACACTTTTCATCGTTAATGCTTTTATAGTCAGAATTTACACATTTTTAGTCAGAGGTTTCCACTTTTTTACTTTCACTGACTAATTTAAATGCATTTAAATAGAATTTCAGCAAAATTGGACATTACAACAGTTTATTCATATCATAGTACCATAACAACATGCACTCATCTGCCACTTTATCATGTAAACCAGTTCAGTTGCATGTGAACACAAAGGGCTGACCAGCCAATCACACAGATTGTGTGAGATCTCGAAATTCTGCATATTTAGGGGCGTGTACATGTCAATCAAAAGGACACGCCCCTATATATGCAGAATACTTTTATACGGGCGAGTGAGAATAAAATTCCCTCCCCCACAGTTGTCATGAAGGTAAACCTGACCTATTAAACCTAAAATGGATTTTTGTACCAGGCTGTAAACATGTTTATTTCTGATGTGAAGTTGGTCTTTTTAACATGGGAGTCTATGGGGATTCACTCTGTTTTGCGGCCCCTAGTGGATGAAGGGGGAACTGCAGTTTTATGCACTTCTGCATAGGCTTCACTTTTAACTGCCGGAGGCTCTGTCCATCTTTCATATTATTCAGATGATTTAAAAACTGCATGCATAAAGAGTTTATGCTAGTAGTTGTCTGTAGTTCACAGCTGAGGCGCTGCAGCAGACACATGATCCTAAACAACAATACTGGCTGCAAACATCTCAGATAGCCAGTTGTTACTGCCGTTGCTCTTCTTCCAGGTTTTCATGAAATATAACAAAAAAGCTGAAAGAACACAGTGCAGTGGACGGTTACAGGTCAGGTCAGGTCTGAATTCAAGCACATGGCCTTTAATAAATTCATGGACAGCAGGGTAAAGTTTAAACATATGTGATAAATCCTAAGAAATGGAGGGAGCAACATGTGATATAAAGAAAAGAACATGCATATTATATTTGACATTTCTGTGGTGAAGATGTCATTTTAATTCTGACTGACTAAATTCCAAAGTTCTTGGTTAGATAAATGCCATCCTTGCTGTTGGTGCTGGAGTTTCATGAGACGTGTTCAGAAGTAATGGAAATAATAATACCATGGCCCTTGGATCTGTGTTAGCAGTGCTAAAGGTAACAGATCAGCACAAGTAGGAATGAAAGGTGATTATGAATATTTTTGTTCACTTCCCAACGTTATTTTAAAATGAACTTATAGTACAGCAGTGATGTGTGTAATCAGATTGTTCTGCTCTTTCAGCTCCAGAAAGGACATCCACAGATTTCAGCACCGCATTTTACATTTGTTTAAACTCCTCATAAAACATCCTGAACTGATTAGAAAATGTAAATTAATTGAACTTTTTTGCTATTCAGATGTGAGAAAAAGTTCAGATCTAATTATAACATAAAATTTGTCTAAAGTTTCACTTTTACCACAAATGTAAACGTGTTAGTTTGGCTGAGAAAATGTGTCAAATCAAGTTTCTTAAAAGGAACAGTGCTCAACTTATTTAGATTTTTATTTACAAAAATAAAGTATTGCCTTTATGAATGTGAATTTTACCAAAATCTAATCATCATCACATCCAAATTAAAGTGTTCTCAGAGCTGAGAATGAGTCTTTTGTAAGAAGGCTGCCATTCAAAAGGGGGCAAACTTGCTCACTTTGGACATTTAAGCTTGTTAATCAAGTCACAAGTCACTTTGGATAAAAGCGTCTGCTAAATGACTGTAGAATAGAATAATCACTGTGTGTTGTCTGGTGACAAACAAGCACAGACAACGGTCAACTTGCCGTTTTCATTTGAAATGGAGGACCGTCCATACACTTGGTGAGAAGGAGGATAAAATAGCCGAGAAAAGAAAAAGAAATCCCGACGGTAGATTATAACGCGTGTAGTGTTTACCAGATGGAGACGGTTCATGAGGGACTTTGGAACTGAGGCGAAGGTTGCAGCTTTCTGCTGGACAGGTAAGTTCATTCAGTCTAACGTGAAGTTTATTTTGGCGTTATGTTAGAAACAGGGTAGGTAGTCCAAGCAGCTACTTTATTCTTCCATTTGAGTCGCATCTAGGGTGACCAGATCTTCTTTCACCAAATGTGGGACAAAGACGATGAAAATGTGGGACAATGTGGGATTCCACTCTTTCATGACAAAGTTTAAAAAAACAAACAAAAACAACTTTAAATTCTGCTCTTTGGTAATAAAATTACTATCCAAACATAACCAATCTGCTACTAGAGTTTTTTAAATTGAAATTCAAGGGAAACAGTAAAAGCTTGCATAATATTTCCTTGTTCCTTTCACGTTATCAAGAACCAAACAGAATTAGCAGTCGAGGCTTTGTCAGGAACATGACTGGGAAGCCTCCCTCTGAGTAGCGTCTTTTTTGAGACTCTCGGATTTTTGGTGCTGTTTCACGTCATATTCTCCGCCGTGTGACACGGAAAAATGACTGACAAACATCGCAAAATACCGTCACAGTCTCCTCGAACAGGTTTAACCCAGGAATAAATGCTTTCTTAGTCTTTGTTGTAACAAAACTTTCTTTTCTTCTTCGCTGCGGTTGTCTCCCTGTCCTCCATGATCAATCAGTTGTTTTTCTATTTATTTTCGTTAGTAGGTGCATCGTTGCATCCTAGATGTGCATTAAGTCCCGCCTCCTAGTTTGATTGACATGAGTGTGAATCAGATCAGCAGGCGGTGTGATGTGACAGCCGTCAAATATTTTGCCACACGCAATTAGTAAAAGCCAGTTTTGTTTTGTTCGTTTTTTTTTTTCCTTCACAAAAGTAAAACCTGGTTGTAACAATGTGGGACAGCGCCCCGTTTTGTGGGACATGTGAAAAGTAATAGAAATGCGGGACAATCCCGCACAAAACGTGACATCTGGCCACCCTAGTCACATCATTTATTGTTACTGCTGTATAAAACGGCAGAGATGCTAATTTGTTAGTTAGCCTACAGTGGAAAAGCTCCGTTGCAGCAGTTTGCTGTTACTCTTCACAGAAGTCATACCAACAGGCCATCATATGCTGCTTTAAGACAGATTTTTTCCTCATGCTTTATAATTTATTTCAGCCCATATGACAAGGGTTGGTGGGGGTTGATGTCCTCCCTCTAGTCACATCATTTCATTAGCTATTAGCAGCAGCTATTAGCAGCAGCTTGGCACCAAATACATGGAGGACATCCTTGTAACTTATCAGCATTAGTAATGAAACAGAAGTATGCATCGTTCTGTTCCTCATCACCTGACTGGACTCCAACTTGTCAAAGATGTTGACACTTTAAATTTATGACTCTCAGCAGCTTCCGTAGTGACTATAACGCGTTTAAACAGCAAGGCACCAGAGAGCGCCACATGGCTGTTTGCACTAATTTAACGCACCACTAGATGGTCATCCTCACACACTGAGGCTTGAAAGTCAGACTTTTACACCCAGACAATGAAGATATGGGTTGAACTTTTCTTAGATACACACAATGGGATCCAAACTCCACTAAAGAATGAAGTTTTGGAAGAAGGTCTTAATCCCCACATCCCATGCTGACGCTCGGCCAGGAAGCTGGTGCTGGTTTGTCAGTAGTAGATGCATCCAAAGGGTCACTTTTGGATGAATAGGGTCTCCTGAGCTGTTGAATACAACATTTGAAAGAATAAAGTATAAACCACGACACCAAAGTATGGAGTTTATCTGTAAACACTGTCAGAACCAAACTTCCTTCACCTAAGAAGAACTTATTTGGTATTTTTTGGACTTTTGGCAACAAAATTAATCCAGGAGCACAAAGAACATCTATAAAAACCAACATGCAGTCTCCTCCAGAGATATGCTGGACATTAAAAATCCAGAGCTTCAGCTCCAAACTGTAGCCTTCTCTGTGATGTTTGGGCCTGACCCCATGTGTGGTGGAGGGTTTTAAAAAGTGCCTACAGCCACTGCAGGAATGTTTTAAAAGTCCTTCCTGCTGCTGCAGTTGTTGTATTCTAAGATTTTTGTCCATAAGTGCACTCACCTCCTCCCTAATGTGCAATTTCAGACAAGGACATAACTGCAAAAAACTACCTTGGAAGTACACTTAGTGCAGAGTGTCTGACACATTTATGGATTTAAAAAGCACCCGAAAATGCCCGAACAGTGCCGCCCGCTTTGCTAAACATTTAGCAAGAGAAAAGCAAGTCTTAACATCAGATTACACTCGTAACCGCCTCAGACACACACACTTTGCAGATTTTATGCCTAACTGACATCTAAAGCCCAACTCAGGTCCAAATTCTGTTTGCTGGTTTAACTTTCATCCCACCAGAGACCTGAAACTTGCCCTGCTGGAGAGGGTCCAGAATTTGGCTCATGAGGAAAAAGGAAAACTCATTTCTGAGCCTCCAGTAAAGTGAAGAGGGAATAAGAGGAATTCAAAATAAAGTAAAATTCATTAGTGCATTGATGGAAGATCTCATTGATGCTCCTATTTAGCATTTTTTAAAATGCTAAATATCAAACCCATCAAAACATTAAGTTTCTTGACAGACTCATCAAAATAGCTCGTAGCTACAAGTTAATGATGCTTGAACTTTTTTTTTTTTTTTTTTAATTCACAACAGGATACTATTGTTTTTATGATCATTTGGGTATACTCTTTTCACATCTGAGAAAATAACCTCGAGGTACTGCAATAAAACAAATCTAAAAGTGATGCATTTTACTGGCAGGAGAAGCCACAGTGGATCAAACTGAATGGAAAAAAATGTGACTAGTTTCTGCTGGGGCGTCTGTGTTGGCCAAGTTTTCAAACGTCTGATAGATTTCATTACGGTGCCATTTAATCAAACAATTACATAGTTTTTATACTTTCCTTGCTTGTAAATTTGAATAAAATTTGAGGAAATTCTTTCATATTTTCATTTAACTTTAACTAAATTGGAAGAATTTGCAGTAGGACTCTGTTGAACCTGCAGGTGAGAGTTTATTCGGTGCTTTCACTATTTTGACTCATGATTAGACTCAATAAATTTCCTGAGATTCTCTACCTGGAAGGTTTTCTGTTCTGACCCTGTAGTACTCTGAGTCTGTCACATCCTTGCAGACTTATAACATCAAAGCGCACCCTCATATTGACCGAGACGCTGCAGCAGATCTACGTACTCTGGTGGCAGTCTGGAGAATAAAAGGGAACAGATGGTGATTTACTGAATCAAACATTGTGGAGATGACAGTGCCTCAACATTATAAAAGTAAAATGCATCCAGAATTCTGAATACGGGCCTTTTTCTTCTAAAATATGTATATTATGTGCATCTTTCAGCTGTTAGCAGCCATAAAACCAGCAATATGAGATGAATACGTTATCCCCGGATAACTGGGCGGACAGGCAGCACATTAAACATCCATCCATCTTTCCTTTACTGCATTCCTTTAATCCGGTGTTGGGATGTACATTCAGGATAAGACACTGTCCTAATAGTTTTTACACATGACTGACCAGAAGTTACTACACAACTGCACAGAGTACACAAACTGGAAGATGACAAACTTGTAAAATGTTTTCAGGGAACTTCCACAAAATCAGAATTTTTAGCCATAAACTAGAAACAGTTTGATGTCAAACCTGATTAGATTGTTTTAATAATATGTATAATTTCCATTTTTAATATATTTATCCTGACCATAGACCCTCATTATTATTCACATCAAATCAAACTTTATTTGTATAGCACTTTTCGGGCTTAAAAACAATACAAAGTGCTTTACATTATAAAACAATTTACATCAAAAGAGATAAAACACTAACACACATACACCCACCCACAACCACCCTCACCCATGCCCGATTAGCCCTATAACAGTTATAGTCACATGGTTTTATCTTTAGTTACATGAGTGCTGAACAAAGTTTAGTGTTGGTAAAGAAAAATTCTTTCTTGACTCAAAATCAGTTTTTTTGTCAATAAATTCAGCATACACGTTTTCAACCTTGACCACTGCCATGTGAGATTGAGAAGGAAGTGGGTAAACACTGAAACGATTATCTGACTACTTTTTCATTCCGAATTGGTGGAAATGGTGGCGTTTCAACTCTCCCCCATGTTCCAACCATCCCCGGTCATTCTGTTTTTTGAGATATGTTCCTGCCATTGAATGAAAAATGTGCTATTTTCTGTGAAATGATTAAATTTGATTTGATGTTTTATCTGTTTTTATCAACCTTTAACACATGTTCCAAATATTTATTAACTCAAATGTAATTATTTATCATGATTATTTTGCCTTTATTTCCCAGGTAATCATAATGTGCTCCTTTTTATGACCATTTTTCTTTAGGTTTTCCCAAAGGGACTGAAATAATAGCTTATAGCAACTTGTTCTGGTCTTTTTGTCTCATACTGACGTGCAGCTTCGTCGGCAGGATAATCCCCACCCCACCTCCTCACAGAGAAACTTTAGTTTAATCTGGATTACTTTTGTGTTCCAGGTGACAGATTCAGGGTTACTGGTTTGGGAAACTTCAGTCTGTCACAAACATGGAGAAACAGGCAGCAAGCAGCTGTTAGATTTATAACAACTTATCTGGTTCAATAAAACCACATTTCTGACTGATGGGAAGTTCACTCAGATGACCACTGCAGCTGTAAATGCAGCTTTGACTTCATCAGCTGTCTTCCTCTGAACACTGTCATAAATGACATAAAAGAAGAGATATAAAGTGGGGGGGTGGGGGGACTACTTAGCTTTCTTCCTACTTTGTGCCGTGTAACTCCAGAGTCTCATGAATCTTACATTTTTATAACATTAATGATGTTGCAGCTGTCATCTCATGTCTGTCTACCTGCTGGATGAAAGAGATGCTTCCTTAGAAATGTTAGAATTTGGTTAAAGCAGCTGAAATATTTTATAGCTTTCTTATTATTATTTATCATTTTTATCTGCTTTCTGAATAAAAATGACCTTTTATAGGGTTATAGGGTTTGTCGGTCAGTAACATAAATCAAAATGTTATCAACTGATTTTGTTGAAATTTTTGAGGAATCTTGGAAATGGAAAGAGTGATCAGATTGGGGGGGGGGGGTGGGGGGGGGGGGGGGGGGGGGGTGATCCGGATCAGCATAAAAAAAAATGTCCACAATTCATTCATTCATTTTCCAAACTGCTTAGTCCAATTAAGAGTCGCAGGGGAGCTGGAGCCTATCCCAGCAGTCCTTGGGTCGCCGTCCATCACAGGGCCACACAAAGAGATAAACAACCTTTCACAATCACACTCACTCCTATGGGCAACTTAGATGAACCAATTAACCCATCAGGCGTGTCTTTGGACACTGGGAGGAAGCCGGAGTAACCGGAGAAAACCCACAAATTCACAAGAACATGCAAACTGAACCACACAGAAAGACCACCGTTTAAACCAGCCGAGCATCAAACCAGCGACCTTCTTGCTGTGCTAGCCACTACGCCACCGTGTAGCCCAATGCCCACAAATGTTGGCAGAAAACAAACAAACAAAGGCTTGCAGAGATCTGAGCTCTCAGAGTGCTTCCAGCTTATTTATTTTCCTGTGAGAAAGCAAATGGTGTCAGCGATGTTTGTAACATTTAAACTCTAATGTTTTGCAATGTTTTCTCTAAAATGTCCTTTAGGGCTGTAGTGGGGAAAAAAACTGTGGGGAACTCTGGTACTTGCATGTTTCCATGCAGCAAGACCGTTAATACAAATGAATGATTCACTGTACAGAACCTGGTAAGATGCATTTGATTTGAATCAGGTGTGTTGGAGCAGGAAACATCTAAAACTTGCAGGACTTGGCGCTATGGGACCAGTGTTCCCCACCCCTGATTTAAGATCTTCCAGGTATGACTGTTGCATATGGCTCATATAAAACTAATAATGTGCTGTGTGAAGTTGGTGCTGCTATGAGAAGTGTTGTAGGAGCGTGTGCTGCACAGCCTGTTTTTCACAGGCCCGTTCGGTTCTTGTTAAGCCCGGTTTACACGGCCTGCAGTGGGTTCAGACATCGTTCTGTCATAGAGCCAAAATTTTTCTTGTTCTTGAAATAATCCCTGAAAATATCGACTAATCTCGAGCGAAAGTTCCGTTGTTGCTGAAGCAGAATATTGAGTGAATCTTGATGTTTGATATTTTGATGGAAAAAATCATCAATAAAAACAATCAATAGAAACATGCATGATTAAATGGAATCAGTTGCATTGATGATCTGACATATTTCCCTCAAATAAGCTTCTGGAAACTGGAAAATTCAGGAATCAACCACCTACACGCGACACACCATCCACACATGCAATCTGAAGCTGCGCTCAGATTTTCAGGTTATATGAAGCTTAAAATCAGCGAAATGCCAAAAGTGGCGTTCCATTTGACTTTGCCAGGAGGTCACGGTTGCTTTTATAGCTTCACAGTTTCATGCTTCATCGTCTGTGTTGACTTCCATCTGTGCAGCTTCACCAAACATAACCAGCATGTGAAGATCAGGTTCCTTTCCAGCTGAAACTTCCTTCCTCCACAGAAGTTTCAGGAAAATAAACCATTGAAGTGAAGGAACGGCGCACCTCCTCCACCTGCTTTTTCTCCTCTGACACATTGGTTCTACCTTAAGAACCTCTCCTGTTGAAGATTACTGTCAACGAGTGGTGATTCATCCATTATCTGAACACACACACACACACCGCAATGCATATACACAAACACAACCTTTCACTATGTAGCATTCCTCGCTCTCTTGGCGTCGTGCTCACACAACGCCATTTCCTTCTTATCGCAAAATTCAAGAACTCTACACATAAGCTGGCTGATACATTTCCTTTGCAGACACGTAAGCACACACACACACACACACACACACACACACACAGAGAGGTTAGGAAAGCAGTGATATTATCTGTCATTAGGGTGTGATTAGAACACACACTTCAGTGACTCCACATCAGCTGAGATGGGAGATAACGATCCCGTGGAGGACTGGGGAGACAAAAAGAAAGAAACTCTGCCTGCACCACTCTTGTGGAGGCTTGTGTGGGAAGACAGCAGCCCGGAAGCACACCTCATCATTAGATCCTTTATGCTCTCCTACTTCATGTTTATTTGTTTTAGTTGGCAGAACTGAGACTAGTTGTTTGTTAAGAAGAGAAAACACTCCAGAATGATGATGGAGAGTTTTCTCCACGCTTCCAAGGCTATCAAAGACAGTTTTCCTGTCAAAGCGTCTGCCAAATAAACACAAGGCGTCTTAAAACTTCAGAGCACAGATCCAAATGTTGCATGGAATCACATGGTTCATGAAGACCTTGTAGGCAGACGAAGGCGGGCACAGGATGATAGCAGCACTTTAATATAAGAAGTCAGAAATATAAAAAAAATAGCTGTTGCAAATAAGTTATGAATGACACGAAAACTACCTAAAACACTTCATAATTAAAGTAATTCTTGGGGAATTCTCGCCTTAATGATTTAATGCAAACAATACATTCCTGTTTATCATCAATTTAATTCAGCTTTATTTGTAAAGCACCAATTCACAACAACGTCATCTCAGGGCTCTTTACAGGTTCCAGTCCATTCACAATAAATACTTTAAAACAACCGATTGTATCAAATCTCAGTTTATATTCAATCCTCCATCCCGAGCTGCACCAGGCGACAGTGGAAAGGAAAAAACTCCCATTTAATAGGAAGGAAAAACCTCAGATCAAGGCTAAGGGAAGGTGGTCATCACCGCTAATTAATGTAGATTTATTATGATTATCTCACAAGTAACTGATCATCTCTGACTTAAGATTAATTTCATGCTATTAATAGTCACCAAAATTACTGGTTTCCACAAGAAAGTGTGAAAATTGGTGAAAATGAGTGTCTAAATAAGCAAATAAAAATGTCCTAACAGTTAAAATAAGTTGCCTTTTCTCTCTTTTTTCTCTCTGGCTGAAAACCTCCTCTTGTTGCTTCACTGAATGAACCACGATGCACTTTCAACACTGCATTACGTGTTAAATGACATATTTCATATAACAGCATGTTTTCATGGGAGATACACATATAAAATTACAGTAATACAGACTGTTTGCAGGATGTTTTTCTGCCCATTTTTTAAAAAAGCTTTTTGCCGATTAATGTGGAAAAAAAGATTTTTAAGTCTTGGTGACGATTTCTATTGTTAATCCTATTTATTTGACTTATTTGCTGAATATTGTGTTGTTTGTACTGAAAGGATCTGAGCTCCTGTTCTTTCCCAGTGTTGCCGCAGTGGCTGGAGACAATCTGTTGCTGGATTTATATAAACACAAACATCTCCTGTGCAGAAAATATGGATTAAACATAATTAAATGAACACAACACACATAAATGATTAAAAAAAAAACCTGCCTTTTATGCATTCAGAAACATTTTCATGAGTACATTTTAGGGAAATCTTTCCTCCTTTTCCATCTGTGGTGACTCTGAGGTGAAGGAATAACATTTCAGATGAGTTGAAAGTTTTTGTCATGCTGATTAAATGATTAATTGCATGGCTGATGTTATGGAATATACATTTATCACTCATTTAAAAGGGAATTGAACATAACTCGTTCGACTCAGCGATCCTTCAGCTTGAAATGCTGTCAAGTCACCGTACGTTTCGTTCTTTTTTCTTCTTAAGGCACATTAGCTTGATTTTCTGCTTCCATCTTCTCCAACTGAAGTCATGCTTAGCTCTGCTCTCTTTTCATTGCTGCTCCACAACCTTAATTTCTTTTTTCACCTTAGTGACCCCACTTTGGAACTACAACTGTGCTCCAACACTGCAGATTACACCTACAGGCAACGGCTGGAGCTGGCTTAGTGCTTGCTTTGGTGCAACAACATTTAATTGTTACCGTTTGTGCGCGACTAGACTGACTGAGCGCTACAGATGTTAGAAGAGGTTGACCCCCAAGAAGGAGTGAAGCAGAGTTGAATGGGTCACTCCATGTCAACTCAGAAATAAGTACTTGCCCTTTCATTCAGAACTCAGGGAAATATGTTAGCTTGTGAAAAAAAACAAAAGCGAAAAGGCATAATGTGTCTCTTCTAGGCATTCACTGCCAACCTTGTAGAAAATCAGGACGTTCTAAACCCTTTACTACCTTTTTACAGCTACGCTTTTATTATTATTACGTTGTGATACACCGACTCAGTCATAGGAGTCCAATCAGTTCAACTTGGTTTGCTTACATGTTGACCAAACCGTCCAGGCTATAGCTGTTTCTTCATGACACAACGAATTGCACAAAATCTAAGTGTCGCAATAAAAATGCTAATGGAAACATTTACATTTTGAAAAACAACCAAGATATCATTAAAAACTTTTCAAAACATTTTGATAAAGAAACATATTGTTAAAGTGTAGCAGAAACACCTACATTTTGCAATAGGCTGAAATATTGCCAAATGTTTTCACACTCTCATCAGGTGGTTTTTCACACTTTTCAATCGAAAAATATGCCTCAGAAGTGTAATGGAAACACTTTTTTTGCATTTATGTGTCCCCGGATGTGACGTGGGAGATCATGACCAGTTCATGTCCGGTGAAGATGTGCAACAAAAAAACAGCAAATTTTAGAGTTTTAGAAATAAAAATGAATGAGAAGCTTTGAAAAGCCAAAGCAAATTTTCTGCAACCAAGTAGAAAACTCCAAAATGATGCTCCGTGGCTTCTTTGCACAGGTCGCAATTGAGGCTTAAACGTTAAACGCTGTTCAATGGAAACAGCTGCAAATCACAATTGCTGTTTGTGGAAACTTACAAATATAACTTTTATTTTGCAAGAAACTGTCATGAAAGTGCAGCTAATGTCACATGGTGGAAACAGCCGTTGGTTTGAGGGCAGTGGGAGGAAAGAAACCCAGCTCTTAAACAGGCCGGAGTTTAAAACTAGACTTCGCCTTTAGCCAGTTGAAATCCCCCCGATGGATTTCCAAATGGAGACAAAACCAGGTCTACTCTTTGGGTTTTTGGTTTTACTTTGGTTTTCAAACATAATACGTGCTCTACCTCACTTCATCTGGTCCACTGGAAGGTCCGATTGCTTTCACACTGTCAGCAAACATTTACACTTATATATATTGTTTTAAATATTTGGCTTTGCTTCTTTGTTTCGTGCCATAGTGTGAACAAGCGTTCACTCTGCTCCAAACAAGCCGTGCTGACCGTGGAAGTTGACCTGTGGGAATTAGATGACCAAGTTGTCACCAGCAGTTTTCTTTTCTCTGGATAAATGAAGCCAGATCATGTTATGATTGTATTACTAACTGGGAATAATCCATTTTCTGAGGAGTCAAACCTGATGTAGCTGATCCACTGAAAGTTAATGAATGAAAAAATGAATAAAGGAAATTTGGAAAATGAGAAAATCTGCTGCTAAGCAGGTGGATAAAAGAAACATTTGCCCTTTGCCAGAAGTTTTGCCTCCTCTGTTCTCCTCGGCGGCTCGAGTCAGACCTTGCCCGGGGCGCTGCTCAGTATTAACACAGAGTCAAATCAAACAGGGACAGAGGTCTGGCCACTGGAGTTATTAAATGAATGATGGACTGTATATTTCCTCTCTTTCGGGAGCAAAAATAGATTCCAAGCGCAGCTTATTGATTTGATTGAGCTGCATTTCTTTTTTGTCTGATTGGCGTTCTGCTGATCTTTAACCATTTCCAGACTGTCAGAATATAAATCTGCAGTTTCTAAGCAATCTCTAAAATGTTTGATAAATCTTATTTATTTAGGTTTTTTGACTGGAAATATAGTTGAGTCAAGCTTCATGCAGGAATGCCCACTTCATTGTCACTTGCACACTGCATTTGGATCCTGAAAACAGGTTCTGATGACACTTCCATTAAAACAGTGTGTGATCTGGATCCAGCTTTTTGGCAACACTTGCAGCGAATCTTCTTAAAGTGGAAATCTGAGGGAAATACATCCCAGCTGAAGCAATGCAGGTTGATGTCATGTGGTGCTCACATGAATGTAAGAAACATTTAACCATGATAAGTAAAATAAAAAGTCAGATTTTTAGTCTGGAGTTTGTGAGCAGGTTAAATAGTTTGTGCTTCTCATCCTGCGAACTATAATATTAAATTATTAGTATTAAAAGCTGTAAAACCTATGAGCTTTTTACAGCTAACAGCTCCTAACAGTGTTTCTCACTCACCTTCTGCACTCGGGAATAATAGATGACACTAAATCAATGCAAACACACTTCCATGCACAATCACAAAAATCTTTTTTTTCTGAAAAATCCATCAATTTTAGTTTGTTACAATATGCACAGCACAAAAGTTCTTGTCAATAAAACACACACTCAAAAGATAACTTCCCAAGCTCAGAGAAAAATCCTCGTATGACGTGAAATACATAAACCTCAGAGTAAATCTGTTATTGCTCACCTGCTTTTGTGTCTCCATGCAAGTTGAGAAGGATCAGGGCAACCTGTGCAATAACTCTGCACACTTTTTTACTCCTGAGATCCATGATGAGGTGGAGCGATGCTGCAAAAAAAAAAAAACAGCAGGTGAAGAAGGGAAACGATTGTCTGCTGCTACTCCTCCTCTTCACTCTTCACTCTCACACCGTCCAGATATCTGATGAGTTCTGCACTTTGTCATCCACGCCACTCACAGACATCCGCGTGGCTCCACTGAGATGAAGCCAGAAAGCTGCTCTCTGTATGGCAGCACTCTGCAGAGTGAGGGGAAATGGGAGGGTGAGAGACCCAGAGAGAGAGAGAGAGAGAGAGAGAAAGCTTTCAGTCCCGTCACAGCTAGAGTGCACGAGCTACTCTGGTCGTTAAAAACATGTCAAACACATCCTGGTTTGCAGGATCTCTCAGACAATAATCCACTGCAGGCGACACTTTCATGCTCCTGTAATGTTAGTGAAAGAGTCATCAGGCTGCAGTGATGTAATCCAGTTGATTGGTCCGGTGAAGAGAGAGAGGTTCTCTCCGTACTCTAAAACATTTGCTATTAATATCATTGATAAAATATCATAAGAAAACATAATAAATTTACCTAATATGAATAAAAAGAACCACTTGAATTCAAAATACTTAAAGATACCTAAAATGGTCCTTAGATGTATTTATACCCTCCCATTAAAGTAGAAACAGCTGCCTGTGAAATAAGCTGCAACTGACAAAAGTGATAATATATTAAAAAATAAAAAAAAAAGTGAAAATCATTACATTATTTTCTAATTCTGGTTCAATAGAAATATTGTAATTAAAAAGCAAACAAATATGACGAAATAATAGATGTTACATCAGTCATAAACTAATATTTTGTCGAACAATCCTTGGATGTTTCCGCTACAGTCAGGTGTTTTCTGCACCTGTTGCAGGTATATTCTCCCACTTTTCATCAGAAAAATGCTCTAATTTGTCCAGGACCCATTTGTTTTTACTCAACTCAATTAAATAAAAAAACAGTATCTCATATAATTAAATTTTAATTTAGCAAATTTTAAGTCATTGTTCCTTTTTCAGTTTAATTTTAGTGACTGTTGTAAATTTAGCCCTTTTCTTAAATGAAAAGGGAGAAATAACTTTTAGCATGACTGTAACTTAGATATTTATATTTCTGTGCTGAATCAACCATAATGCAAATTAAAAACAGACACTATGTTGATATCCAGTTGCTAGCGTGTGACGCTAGTTGCCTGTGACGCCATGCAAACAGAGATTCCCTCTGCTGTTCTGCAGGAGCTTTCAGAGAAAGAACACCTCCATCCTCCTCTCAGTATCACTGTTGTTGACAGGAGAGCTTTCGGTTGAAGTTTTTTGGTTGGAAACCACTTAATCAACAACCTGGACGTCTTTAAATACACTCCACCTCCAGCGCCACCTGCTTACCATACAGATACACAAACCACTCTACCGGTCCAGACCTCCACTCAGCACTGAGGGTAAGGAGTGTTTATTTCTGTGTGATGGACTTAAAGTCCCCCCCAGCTGCTTTTTTATCATGAACCAATCATAGCTTACATACAGAAGCCGTCCACTGACAGCCGTTTGTCACCAGACGTGTTTCCAAACTTCACAGTGTCACTTTATTCCCAGACATTCAGGGAACTGGTACCCATTAATAGTAAAAATAAACCTTAACGGGTTCATTTTCAGCCCAGCTTCACCAGAAATCATGCAATACATACATTTTGTCATGTGGCAAGAAGGAGGAAGGAGCGACTGCAAGATGACAAGGCAGGAAGCAGGCAGATGTAAGGAAAATACAAATTATTTGGTGGAACTAAAATTCTTTGCAATAACAGGATAAACAAGTTCTGAAGCCAAAAGAAAATTAAACTCAGAAGTTAGAAAAGACACAAGGACATCTGGGACAGGTAGGATGAGGATCTGGCAAGCAGCAAAAGAAACCAAGGAGGAGCTCATTACAAACAATGAGCTGGTGAGACAGCCAGTAACTGAAGACCAGCTGTGACAGCCGGGCGAGGAATGAAAGCTAAGTGGAACAAAGAGGGAACCGACAAAGGAAATAATGAGAACTAAAGACAAAACCAAAACCCACATCTGTCCAAACACTCTGAAACGTTAACATGACGGTTATCTTTGTGTCGGAGTGTTCATGCTGTGGCAGCATTAAAGGTACAGCACAAATACCCAGATGGTGTGTTTAGATGGTAAAATTTTCCACTATGCAACTGAGCAGCACATCTCACAATGCAATCGATACAAAAAAAATTACATTTCTAATTCTTAATAAATCACAGCTAAATGATCAGCTGACATTTATGCTTAGTTTTCTTTATTTGACCCCAGTTACTGTTTTATCTAAACATTCAGGCAGACATCAAGCCTTTGTCAGGTCAGCAAATATAAGTTACACCATAAAGATGCATACTTCTGAATTCTCATCTGAAATTCATCGAATGCGGTGATTCCTTCGTTGGAGATGTCTGAAAACATCGACATGCCTTGAATGTGTCTTTTCACTGCTTCTCTTTCATACATGCAGCTGAAATCTTTCAGGCATGTCCTTCAGCAGCATCGTGTGAAAATACAGATGTCTGCAACATCTGGACCTCTTTGGGAGAAATATCAAGCTCCCCAGCAGCATTTCTGAATTACATTCATTGGAGAGTAGCAGCGAGTATTCTGGACCACCGTCTGTTACTGTGCCAGTTGAGTAAGTACGTGCTGGCGATAGCTGCTGTTTCAGCTTCCTTGCTACTGTCTAGTTCGCTACTTCCTGCTTGGAAACAGTTCATACCAGCATAGCAACAGTCATCAAACAGCCACACCAGCTATTTTTGACATTTTGTTAATAAAACAGTGACTTCCACGGAGTGCTTTTTCCAGTCAGATACCTACAATCCATCACTCTTCCAGCTGTGAGCTTTATCATGAACTTTCCTCTTGTGAAGCTGGAAAACATCTTATCAAATGGTTGGCACATTTTCCTGAACATTTCCAGTTTTTAAATTTAAAAATAGAGAAGAATATTGTGTGATACAAACCTTGTTCCATCACTAAATCAAATTATTATTGTGTAGCCTGCAAGGCTAAAGCAGGGGGCTTCAACAAAGAGGCCGCCACTACAGTCAGTGTATGTTGTACCAATTCTGTTTATTTTACAGCACTAAAACTCTGAAAATACTGTTAAGAGACAATATGATAGAACTGGGAGACCGACCACTCGCCGCCAGGGGGACTGGGAGTATACTAGCTGCTTAACAAAGTGTATATCACACAGCTCAAATGAAAAACACCACACTAATAACTATATATACCACATCACCCGCTAAAGTGGACTCCCCGCGTCCAAACCGGTGAATGGAGGACCACAGCGGCCACAGCTCTAGAAACAAGAGGACAAGATGTTAAAACTCAATAAATGTATATAATAAACTAAAAGAAACTGCAGCCAGTGTTGTGTCCCAAAAGCCAAACACATAAAACATGGTCAAATAAATATGGCAGACCCACAATCTTAAAATATAAATACATCGGGGTCCTGCACCCCTACAATACCCTGTTACAGCTGCCACCACTTTTCTATAATTCCTCTCACACAACATGGACAACCTCCTCTAGCATCACCTGGCTCGGCTTGGCACCTCCTCATCACACCCCCTTCATCTGCATTGCTGATTGGCTGCCCTCAGAACCAATCAAGACTCAACACATCTCCACTCCTGTATGAAAGAGCTGCAACTTCTTCATTCCACGGCAGCTGTGGTTCTGGATACAGCTTGCCCTCTCAGACTGGTTGCTGTGTTGTGTGGAAATGTTTAGCCTTTTTGTGCATCTTGCTGCTGGCTTTTTGAGTAGTTTTGGTTGGTTCTGTTATTTGAGTAGCTGGTGGTGCTTGCTTATGTTTTTTTGCTCTTTGAATGCATTGTTGTTAATTTGTGTATAGTTTTGGGCTTAGCCTTATGTTTTTGCTGTTGTGATTGTTTTAGTTGGCTAACTGTCAGTGCTTTGTTTGCACTTTAGCTGCACCACCTGCCCCCCCCCCTCTTGGGTGTGTATTGTTTTTCCTGTTGTGTGGGACAATGAAATTCCCCAAAAAACTCCAATTCCCATCTGGCACACTTTATTTTATGTTGCGGCCTTCACCCATAGCGAGCTGGAACGCAACATACCCGAACAAATAAAATGCTAATTAAATTATAAAATGACCAAAAACTCCAGAAGTCTCTGACCCCAGCTACAGAGGATAAAAAACCAGGGGAGAACACATACGGGATTTTTAAAGAGTGGAGTCCTTTATTTTATTTTTTTTTAAAATAAATAAAATAAAGGAAACTGTGATCGATCTCCAGGCGCGCAGCATGAGGGACAACCTGGTCTTTGCAGGAATCCCAGAGCAACAGGAAGAGGATCCAGAGCAAACAATCAGATCCTTTATCCAAACCAAGCTGAAGCTACCCGAAGACGCGGTGAGGAACATCTCATTTCACCGAGTTCATCGCTTAGGTGGGAAAAGACCGGACAGCCGCAGACCCAGACCGATTGTAGCCAAGTTCGTGAGCTACAAGCAGAAAGAGCAGGTGAGGGATCGAGGTCCGGAACTCCGCGGGACCGATTTTAGTGTAAATAATCAGTTTCCCAAAGAGATTCTGGAGAGACGCAGGGTCCTGTTTCCCATCCGGAAGAAGCTCAGAGACGAAGGATCCCGTGCAGTCATCGCGGTGGACAAATTGTTCGTCAATGGACAGCTTTACCGTGACAAAAATACCACCCCCTGGCTCTACTAACCTCAGGTAATATCTATCACTCATACAGCTAATTATTGTTCAATTTACATGTTAATCTGCTATAAGCACATTAATTATGGTAATTCAGAACTGTACATTTACTGCCAGTCTTTGTAAATTTGCTGTTGTTGTTGCTTTCGTTTTGTTCTGTTTTTGTTTTTTGCCCCCCCCCCCCCCCCCTTTAGGGCTTTTGTTTTTGCTCTTTTGTTTGTGCTATTTCTTTTTATGTGTAGTTGTAGTTGTTTGCTTTTCTCACTCCTTTCCTTTCTAGCTGCTCTTTCATTCTATTATGCCATAACAACAATAATAGGTAGGGTACGCACGTACATCCACATGACACAGACACTAAATGTCATGCACATAACACACCTACAACACAGAGCACGTTTAATCACATCAACACTCACCCCCAACTCTCACACACACTCTAAGCATGTGGACAGACATATATGAACATTGTACACACAGATGAATTTATATACGCACACAATCTACACACAGCATGCATGCATTAATGTGGGCTTGCACACACACAAACACACACATACTTTTATAGAAACACTTCAGTAGCTTGAGCATGACCACCCTGAGGTTTGTTACGTGGAATATACGAGGAGCTGGTTCCAGGGAGAAGAGGTTGAAGGTGTTTAGCAGATTGAATGATCTACAGGCAGACATTGTCCTGCTACAGGAGACTCATTTATTAAAAACAACAGCTAACGTACTCTCTACAGTACAGTTCCCTCACGTGTACTCGGCCTGCTTCAACTCAAGACAAAGAGGAGTAGCCATTCTGATAAACAGGAAAATTCATTTTACTGCTAATAATATAATTTTAGACCCAGGTGGAAGATTCATAATAATGACATTATCTATCCTAAACATGAAGTTATGCATTGCAAATATTTATGGCCCAAACACTGATGACCCCTCCTTTTTTCATTCCTTCTTCTCCTTACTATATGATCACCTTGATAATACACTTATCATTGGGGGCGACCTCAACATGACCTTAAACTCTGGGATGGACAAGGGGGGCGGAGCAGGGAAACATAGGGTCTGGCAGTCAGCAAGAGTTGTTAAACAATATATGGAGGATTTTGGTCTTTGTGATGTCTGGCGCTCACAACACCTCACTGCTAGAGAGTACACTTACTTTTCATCTGTCCACCACTCATACTCCAGAATAGACTACTTCCTCACTAACAGCTCTATGATGAACAATATCTCAGAAACTAAAATCCATTCCATCACTATCAGTGATCACGCACCAGTATCATTTACCCTAATGAATAAGAAAACTAAACCATCTTATAGCAAATGGAGACTTAATACATCATTACTTAAAGATCCTGATTTTATCAGTTACTTCAAACGGGAGTGGTCTTTGTATATAGAAAACAATGACATACCAGGAACATCAGCATGTGTTCTTTGGGAGGCAGGAAAAGCAGTAATGAGAGGGAAAATAATTTCATTTTCATCACATAAGAAAAAGAAGGAGAGTTCAAAAATATCTGAACTAGAGCTTAAAATAAAATCACTAGAAGATGCCTACAAGGCTTCTCCAGAAGAGCAAGTGCTGAATCACATAAGAAAGGCTAAACTAGAGCTGAATGAAATAATTAACCAAAAAACCCAGTTTTTGCTACAAAGACTTCGCTTAGAGAATTTTGAACATAGCAACAAATCTGGAAGATTTCTCGCAAATCAATTAAAAGCAAACAAGGAGAAAACAACCATCTCCTCTGTTAAAGATTCAAGAGGAAATATCCTCCATGATCTTGATGGAATAAATGACACATTTAGGGATTTCTATAAAACATTATATTCCTCAGAAACAGATCCATCAGACAACAGCATTGAGGAATTTCTCAGCTACCTCAATCTTCCAAAGTTACAACAGGATCAGGAAATGGTTTTGGACGCACCCATTTCAGTAGGGGAACTACATGAAGCTTTAAAACACATGCCCAGCAATAAAGCTCCAGGACCAGACGGTTTTCCAGTTGAATATTATAAAGAATTTTGGTCTATACTAGCACCCACTTTTTATAAAATGGTTTTAGAAATTAAGGAAAAAGGCCAAATATCTCAAAACATGAATTTGGCTAGTATTACAGTAATACTAAAACCAGGAAAAGACCCCAAACTCCCATCTAGTTATCGTCCAATATCACTAATGAACGTAGATCTTAAAATAATCAGTAAAGTGCTTGCTACAAGACTAGAAAAAATAACTCCACTTATCATACATCCTGATCAAACAGGATTTATCAAGGGACGACATTCCACCACTAATACGCGCAGACTAATAAATCTAATTGATTATGCCACCATACATAACCTGGAAACTACAATAATCTCTCTAGATGCTGAAAAAGCATTTGACAGGGTGAACTGGAAATTCTTATTTGCAACATTAAGAAAATTCGGGTTTGGCTCATCGTTTATCGACTGGATAAAGATACTGTATAGCAATCCAAATGCATGCGTCAGGACAAATGATCAAACTTCTCACAGCTTCAGATTGCAGAGAGGCACCAGACAAGGCTGTCCACTCTCCCCCTCACTTTTTGCAATCTTTATTGAACCCTTAGCAGCTAGCATTAGACAAAACAAAGACATTAAAGGCATTAACTGTAGAAATATGGAGCATAAGACCAGTCTTTATGCTGATGATGTATTACTTTTCCTTCAAAATTCACAATCATCCATCTGTCAGACAATCGCACTCATCAATAAATTCTCATCAATTTCTGAATATTCCATTAATTGGTCTAAAACCACCGTTCTACCCATCAACTGTTCCTTCCATAATACTCCTGACACTGCTTTACAGTCAGGAGATATTAGATACTTGGGAATAAACATCTCACCCAGACTGTCAGACCTTATAAAGCTAAATTATGTCCCTCTACTAAAAACAATTGAGGACGATCTCACACGGTGGAAATCTTTACCCATATCACTAATGGGAAGAGTTGCAACTATAAAAATGATGATTCTACCTAAAATCAATTATCTGTTTTCAATGATCCCCATTAAACCTCCCTCCACCTGGTTTAAATCGCTGGACTCTAATGTTACTAGATTTCTCTGGAAAGACAAACCACCACGGATTAGTCTAAAAACACTCCAGAAGACTAAAGATAGCGGTGGCTTAGACTTGCCTAATTTCCAAAATTACTTTATAAGCAATAGACTACAATACATCTCTAAATGGCTTAAACCTAGCTATCTAGATGAACCATGGCTTAATATAGAAGAAGCTATGTATGAGGATATGGCAATTTCAGACCTGCCATTTATCAGCACAGCTGTCAAACGCCAAAAATGCTTTAAAAGCATTCATATCAGCTCCTCACTAATGGCCTGGTGGGAATTTCTTAAACTAACCAAATCCTTGCTTATTCCATGCAAACTTACACCTATTTGGAACAATCCCGACATCCAGCAAAACCGGAAAATGATAAACTTCCCTCAGTGGAAGAATAAAGGAATAAAACAGTTAGAACATTTAATAGAAAATGGGAACTTTCTCCCTTTTGATACAATTACTTCACGATATGAAATCAGCAGCACAAAATTCTTAGAATACCACCAACTTAAATCTATTATAGGTAAGAAATACACCCCTGATCAATTAAACTTGCAGCTACCTATCAGGGCTGCAGAATTCTTAAATCTCAATGCCCCGAAACTGTTATCCAAAATATATAGATTACTATCAAAGCTAGACGATTCCATATGTCTCCCAACTTCTAAATGGGAAGCAGACTTATCCAGTAACTTTGACCAAAATGAATGGTCACAAATCTGTTCAAATACATTTACAATGACTAAGAATTCAAACATGCAACTAATACAATTTAAAATTCTGCATAGAACTCATTATACAGGACACAGGATGTTCAGGATGGGTCTGTCACAATCAAACATCTGTCCACATTGCACTGGCAACACGACTGACAGCTACTACCATGCTTTGTGGTCTTGCCCACCTGTCCAGGAATTCTGGTTTCAGGTATGTAAAGATCTGTCAAATTGCTTCAAATGTAACATCCCTACAAACCCCAAACTGGGCCTACTGGGTTACTTGGGTGAAATTAACATAGAATTTAATTCTGCAAACTTAATCCTCACCAGTTTATGTATCGCAAAGAAAACTATCCTTCTAAACTGGAAAAGCAAACAAAGTCTGTGTATCCAGCAGTTCAGAAATCTCTTATTAGATCACATCAGTGTCGAGATGATGTCTGCCTCCTCAAGAGATCAGTCAGCTGAACTTTATTCCCTCTGGTCCCCTGTGATCAGCTCCATCACTTAGTATGGGGGGAGAATGTGACCTTATTGCGCTCGGGGTTGGTGGCCGGTTGGGGTTCTCTGGGGGCTGTGGGTCTGTGGTGGGCTCCTGGGGGGGGGATTTTGACTGCTCCATTGCTGGAGTGGCTAGGTTTCTAGCCCTACTGTGGACCTGGATGGGCCAGCGGCTGGAGTTGCCGCGCAGCGGCGGGGCGAGGTCGCTGGCGGGGGATGGGTTGGCGGGCGTGACTCCGTAACGGGCGCCTGTGCCGCCGTGGGGTGGGCTGGGCGGGGTCCCGGGCTCCGGTGCCCGGGGTTGTCCCCTGTCTCTTGGGGGTGGGGGGTCGGCTTGTGCCGGGGGGGGGGCTGGGCTGACCTGTACCTGCCGCTGCGGCGGCGGGCAGGTACGTGCTCTGGTGCCTGGTTGCGACCCTGGGACTTGTTGAGTGGGGGGTGTTTGATAGTGTGGATGGGATGTGAGTGTGTATGGAGGGATGTGTGTAGGGGGTGTGCGTTGAGGACTGGTGGCGGTACATAGGTATGTGGATGTGTGTGGGTGGGGAAGTGTGATGATGCGTGTGTGGGGGGGGTGTCGTGGTGTCTGTGGGGGGGGTAGTGCCGTGTGTGTAGGGGAGTGGGGTGATGCGTGTATGTGGGGAGTGGCGGTGGTGCATGTATACGGGTGTGTGTATGGGGGGGGAGGAGGGGGGAGGGGGGGCGTGCTGTCTGTGTGTGTGTGGGGGGGGGCAGGGGTGTATGTATGGGGGAGTGGGTGGTGCATGTGTGTGGTAGGTTGGTGGATAAGTGTAGATATGATGGATGGGAGTGGGGGAGATTTGGATGTGACGTGGGGGTCAGGAGGATGGTTTTAAGGGTGGGCTGAACGGGTGGCTGGGTGGACCTGAATGTGTCCGGAAGTGTGTGTGTGTGTGTGTGGCTGTAGGTTTGTGCTGAGACAGTGTGAGGTGCCGATGTGTGGACAAGGTGGGGACTTCATGTCCCCAGGTGGGGGTGTCCTCTGTGAGTGAGGGGGCGGTGGACAATCGGTCTGGGATTCCCCTTCTGCCGCCCCGCCTCCTCTTTGTCCTCGTGCCCCCCTTCTGCATGTGGTGAGTTGGTCCCCTCTTGGGTCAGTGATGACTCTCTGGTTAGAGTCGCCGAAGGCTCTGGTTACGGGGATGGCTGTCCCCGGCTTGTCCTGGTCCTTGGGGGGCCCTGGGAGTAGGGGGCATGCCCAGTGCTGCGGGCGGCTCACCTTCTGGAGGAAAGCTCACTTTCCTCCAGACTTAAATCCCTCAACCCCTCTTCCTCCCCGCTCCCCATCACACACAGGCAGGGTATTGGGAGGTGTGCACGTGGCGCTGGGTGGTGAGAAAGGCCATCAAGGTGGTCTTGATCGCTGCACCCAGCCTCGGCTCACCTCCCAGTTTTAATTACACTTAGACACCAAACACCAAAACACTGACGACTCACATGATTAGGGGGAAGAGCATGCGGTGTATGGTGGGCGGGGCTGCTTAGGTGGTCCCTCTCCCAGCACCGCGTGGCAATTCCCTCAGTTTTAATTGCAACTAATACATACTTCACAATCAGTCATAAGCGGGGGGGAGGCAGGGACGATAGGGTCTTCTCATGCCCCTGCTCTCGGGGCTTTACTGGGGGGGGGTACGGGTGGGGGAAGAGTGCCGTCCATTAGGCCTAAGTCTGGGCTGGCCTGGCTGTAGGAGGGTTGTCGCCGGCCCTGGGGGGGTGCTGGGTCGGCTGCATCTGTGGGGTGGTGGGGGGGACGCTGGGAGTGGTGGGCGGTAATTATGGGGGCCCTGATCGGGGCCATCCTGTCCTCTGCCCCCTCTGAGGTATCTCACATGGGACATGATGGAGGGGTGAGGTGAGGATGTGTGGGAGTGGGTGTATGGGGTTACAGATGGATGGTGGGATGGCTGGGGGGGGATTAGGGTTGGGGATATAGGTGGGTAGGGGATAGGGATGTGTGAGGATGAGTAGATGTGTGTGTGGAGGGGTATGTTGGCGCGTGGGTTGTATTGGGGTGTGCCTGTGTTGGAGGAGTGAGGGTATGTGTGTGTGTGTGTGTGTGTGTGTGTGTGTAGGGGGGGGTGTATATGCGGAATGGGATGTGTGAGTGAGGGTGAAGTTTGGAGGGGGGCTATGGGTGGTGGAGGGGTGTTTGGTGGGGCATGTGTGGTTGGGTAGAAGTAGAGGGATGGGGTGGCGGGGTGTGAGCGTGTGTGTGTGTGTGGGGGGGGGTGAGCGTGTGTGGGGGCGGGGGCGATTGGGGTTCGTGTGACTTGGTATGGGTGAGTGAGTAGAGGTGGGGTGGGGTTGTATATGTTATGGATGATGTGCATGGATTGCAGAGGGTTGTGTGGATGGGGGTTGAGAGGGGAGTGCGTGTTTGGGGGGGGGGGGGGGGGGGTATGCATGTATATGTGTGAGGGGAGTGCGTGTTGGGGGGGGGGGGCGGGGTATGCATGTATATGTGTGTGTGGTTTGGTGGTGGGGGGGTGGTGTCCTGTACCCGGGGGCGCAGCTGGTGCGCTGGGGTGCGACCTGGCTGCCGCTGGGTGGCGGTCTGGGGATCCTGGTCCTCCGTCGGTGTGGGCTGTGCCCTCTGCCTGCGGGGGCGGGGGGCTGCTCACGGGCTCTTGGGGCCCTGGGGCCTGCGCTCTGTCTGCCCTAGGTGGCCGGTGCCCGGCGGGATCGGCCCTTGCCGGCCTGGGCCTGCTGGGGCCTGTTCCCCCTGACTGCGGGGGACTCTGGTTGGGCACCTCCTTCGCCACCTCCTGGGCAGATGCATGGCTGGCTCTGGAGTGGGGGGGTTGGGATCTGTACCTGGGGGTGACTGTCGGTTACCCGGGTCTCTGGGTTCTCCTGGCCTTCCTCTAGCTGTAGGCGGGCGGGGTCACATTGGCATGATCACTCTTCTCTAAACACGTTCCACTCTGAATGTTCTGCATGAATGTTCTGCATGTGTCACAGTCACTGAGTCATCCAGCAAGTTTATTCACTAACAGCAGGTACCTCTCTTTCTGTCTTTTTGACTTAACTTGCTAGTTTCTGGTCTTCATGATTGTCAACGGTTTTGTTCTCCACGAATCTAGAGTTGGCTTGTGTGGGTGTATATATTTATGTGTGTGGGTGGGTATGTGTGTGTACTTATGTGTATGTGTATGTGTATGTATGTATGTGTATGGATATGTATATATGTATGCATATGTGTGAGTGTATGTGTATGTATGTGAGTATGTATATGTGTATATATGTATATATATATATATATATATATGTGTGTGTATGTATGTGTATATGTATGTATGTATATCTATCTTTATGTATGCATGTATGTGTACATGTGTGTGTATGCATGTGTATGTATGTGTATATGTATGTATGTATGTATATATGTATATATATAATGTATGTGCGAGTGTATATACATATATATGTAGGTGGGTATGTATGTGCATATACATGTATGCATTGATCTCTTTCTTTTGTTTTTTTTTTGTTGTTTTTTTTATGTTCTCTTTTCTGTTCTCTTTCTGCCCCTTTCCTGTCCTTTCCGGTCGGGTCCAGTAGCATAAACTCTGTAATACAAGCTATTATCCAAAACAAATTGAAAAATAAAATAAGAATCAAGAAATACAAGGGGATCATTACATCTACAAAAGTTCCCCTTGGCAAAATAAATTTGCTCAGCAGAACACAGCATCCAGAACATCAGTCTGCTTGCTTAAATGCTGGACAAGACAAAAAAAAAAAAAAAAAAAAAAAAAAAAAAAAGAGTGGAGTCCTGCAGTCGCTCCTGCTGCTAATTAGTCCTTTTTCCAGTTTCTCTCCTCCCATTGGTCTGCTGCTTCTGCAGGATCCCAGTGCCCCACTGCTACAACAGGAACATTGTAAGTTTCCACACTGTTCCCTAAAACCCCACATTTACTACACAGGGCTACAGTATCAGCATTCTACACAGTGTTCTTGTTTTGTTGGACATTTGGACACGAAGCTGGCTATTTCCTCCTCGTCGCAGATCACATGACTGCTGTCACCACAGCAACCACCATGTCATGTGAAAAAAATGTATTTTCTTATATTGTATTTCATTCTCTTTGCTGCATATTTATTCAACTAATAAAGATATAAAATTATCTACAGTTTTTTCTTAACCTGCTTTGATGTTCGTGTCACTTAGAGCTCCTGCCAACAATCCCTTGTGGTCTACTGACCTGAGCTGTGTAGCGACTATCGATGCTCACTACTTTTCAAGATGCATTGAGGGTAATTATGAGTGCACTACTTTTTCCTCTGTTGAAATTCAAACACCCCTAGAAAATGGCGCGAGTATGATAGCGGGCACGATGTGGGGCACAGGGTGGACTTTCAGACACGACCACCGAGACCAGTTCAACACTCGCCAACAAGAAGTTTTAATGAATTTAGGAGGGAAATTATCTTCTTTTTAAATTATTTTTATTTACTCAGAGAGGCATAGATGTCTCATTTTCCACTGATTGTTGCTCTTGGCTTGACACACCTATTTATTAGTTATTTTGTCAGAGCAACATATGGATACGGACATGATTCAATACACATCTAAAAAATCTTGTTTATATCACTGCCTTTGTTTTCAAGTTTAAACTTAAACTTTATGATACTTCCTATAGCCATGGAGAGATATTTAAAGTTAATGACAAAAAATTAAAATGTCATAAAAAGAAAATCCTGAAAAGTAAAAGGTAGAATTTCACTCACTGGGCTCAACCGTGCAGAGAGGAAACAGGTGATGATGCCTTCTGAATAAAACGTTGTGGGTTTGAAAAGTCTGACATTGTTATTTAAGTTAAAACATTATGAGGAAGCTGAAAAACTCATTTTTATTTTCATGGTGTGAGCAACAGGCTCGGATTGGCCCATGAGAGGAGTGTGACCATTTGTGACAAAAAGTCGCCTGACTGTTCTGCTCGTCTCATCAGAAATAAGGAAATAAAATGATAATAAATGAAAATCACAGAGCATAACATTAATGTTGCTGGTTGGCCTGTATGGAGCTAAACCTGAGTGACGCTGCAAATTTCAGTATAGATCCAGTACCGAGTAAATCCAGGACAGGTATCACTTAAACGCATACGATACTGCTGGAAATGTTCCAATCATTTAATCATATTGACTTTAATCATTGATCCTGAGTAGGATTGCAATAAAATACAGAACAAAGATTTTTTGAATATATTTTTTATTGACAGAATGCAGATTTGGGAAGTTTGAATTGAGATGTTTGTCAACAATGTGAAATAACATCCTTAAAGTAGCAAAAATATAATAACTGTTATTCTGTTTTAATAAACACTGAGCAGGGAGTAGAAGAAGAGAAAGCACTTGAGGCAGATGCGTTCAAACGTGGTCAAATTTCAGGTATTTTGATCCCAGCAGCACCGACTGCACATGACTTGTAAATAAGGAACACAGGAGAGCTGAACACTTTCACCTGAACAGAACACCACGGCCACTCGTTGAGTTTTACTTCTTTTCATGCAGATCTAATATCGATTCTGGTGCTGGTCCCACTGGCTAAGATCATGGAGACTAAATAAAACTTCTTGAGAGACTTTGCTCTGTATTATTGCTTCACCAGGTGACTCTGGTCCCACACACAACTCAGCTTCATCCTTTGGTCAAATCAGTACATGGATGTTTCAGAATTTCATTCAGCTAATTAGAGATGAATCTGAAAGAATTGTGTTTGGAAATAAAGATGAAGCCAGAAATGAAGAATACATCTAGATGTCATGGTCTGTGGGTTTTAGTTCTGCCATCTCTTATTTTGTAAAAGGTTTTATTTTTATTCTGAGACCTGTAATTTGTGCTTTTTGTGTACTTTGCCATACTGACACAAATACTACAAGATACTAAAAGCATAATTACTGTATTGTGGTCTGGAATGAGCCAACATATAAGGTGTTGCTCTCGTTGGAAGCAACGTAAGTGTTGTTTCTGACTGAGATCAATATAAACTTTTATTAAATGTTCATTTTTCAGATAATTGTTAAATTAAAGAAATGTTTTTGTGGATCAAGGAGGCGTTCAATAGTCGTATGAAGGGACTTCTGTAAAATATTTGGTGTTTGTTTCTTTTGTTTTTAACTTGTAACACTGAAAATTTGCATTATAAATTCTTCTTCTTCTTCTTCTTATAATAATAATAATAATAATAATAATAATAATAATAATAATAATAATTCATCATTTTTTTTCTGCACATCATTTGTAATTTATACTGAAACCAGCAGCTGGTTTTCCAGCGTGCATTGCAGTAATTTAATGGATCCAAACCATCGCACACCGACAGACTTTTACAGCAACAGATCGTCGCGTACTGCTGTATAAAATGCTCTCATTCTGGACCTACATGTGGAAGAAGTTCTGTTTGTAAACCTGCACCACCAATCTAATCTTATAGAGTGGAACTATTTGCTGGTGGATGAGACACACGCTTGTGCATGTTTCCAGAAATGCTTGGAGATTATATGTGTCAGCAGTTTGTTAGACATAAAAATGTTCATGTTTAATAACAGGGTTGGTCAAAGAGTAGGCCTATGATTGATGTCATCTGAAAGACGGAAGCATAACCTGCAATCAGCTCTGATCTGCGCTGACAGCACTGTACTCCTCTACTGCGAATGTAGCGGCATGCAGCTTCCACAAACTGATGACAATTAATCCTAAATTCCTTCTGAAGCAGTTTCATATCAGCTAAATTTAATTCATTCACCTGAAAACTTTAGTTTTTTGTTTGTTTTTGTTATGACAAGCATCCATCTTGTATTCCATATTTGGCACTGGTGCGATCCTGGACTGTCATCCATTTTCTGTCAACATGCTAACAAATGCAGTTTTGTCCACATCTCTGCAAGCTGGTTCTTCTAACTCTCTCTGTGCACAACTACAAGTAGAAACCTGCTATTTCAGCTCGTGTTGCTTCATTTTGTCACTTTGCTTTGTAGCTGTATTTGAGCCCCACAACAGCCTCACACCAGGCCTTTTGCATAACTCATTTTTATTTTGCATTCCAAATGAAGCCGCCCAGTGACTGATTCGTTCCAGTTCTACTTTAAATTCACATCACCAACCAGAGCCCGTGTTGCGCTTCTGCACTTGGTCAACACAGAGAAGACAAGATGCATGTTTTAAGGTCTAACAAGGAAAAATGTTCCTTTAATTCAATTTTAAAGCAAATTTACTATAAAGAGGACTTTATAAGATACATTTTAATGGAGAAAAGTTCTGTTTTTCATACAGTCTGGGTTACGGACTGTATTTTACTGCTGACATTTCTGACTGAAACATGGAGTTAAAATGTACCTGAACTAAAAACACATATTCCATAAAGAGTAAAGATGGTTGTACGGAAGCGTAGAGCTGTCATCCTCATAAAAAAAAAAAGTTTGGGCCTTATTACATTATAACGTGATAGTTTCACGTTTTTACAATAAACTTATCACGTTATAACGTGATAAGTTTATTGTAAAAACGTGAAACATATCATGTATCTGACAACGTGAACTTGGTAATTTTTGACTTTAGATGAGGAAATTGTGTGCGGGGTCGGTAGGAGATCACAAATGGCTCATTTACAGGACTTGATAAAGTTTTTTTTCATACTTGGGTTGAGACATTGTGAAATTATGGTGCTTTGGAACACTTTCGATCCATTGTAATAAATATGCGTAGTTTATGGACAGTTTTAAAGTGGACAGTGGGGCGGCTGTAGCTCAGGAGGAAGAGCAGTTGTCCTTCAACTGGTAAGTTGAGGGATCGATTCCAGGCTTCCCTGAAATGCCGAAGTGTCCTAGGGCAAGACACTGAACCCCAAACTGCCCCCCGATGTGCCTATCGGGGTATGAGTGTGTTGAGTGAGTGTGTGTGTGAATGGGTGAATGTGACAAGTAGTGTAAAGCGCTTTGAGTGGTCTGTATGACTAGAAAAGCACTATAGAAGTACAAGTCCATTTACCATTTACCATTTTAAAAGGCATGGGTCTGTACAGAAGGAAAAATGAGTCCGATCCCCACGACGTGGCATCATTTCTCATTGAAACTTGAGCGGCACGAGAATCGCTATGAATGCAAACATCATCGGTGCATCCAAGTGCCATCTATCCATCCCTCCTCTACCGCTTATCGGGGGTCTGATCGCAGGGGCAGCAGCATAACCATGGAAGTCCCCTTCCCCAGCCACGTTCGCCAACTCTGCGGGGGGTCCCAAGGCGCTCCCGGGCCAGCTGAAAGATGTAATCCCTCCAGCGTTCAAGTGCTTATACGTTTTTACAATAAAACTATCACGTTATAACGTGATACGTTTCACGTTTTTACAATAAACTATCACGTTATAACGTGATACGTTTCACATTTTTACAATAAACTATAACGTTATAACGTGATACGTTTCAAGTTTTTACAATAAAACTATCACGTTATAACGTAATAAGGCCCAAACTTTTTTTTATGAGGATGACAGCTCTACGCTTCCGTATGGTTTGGCTGGAACAATGACAAGGTTTTTCTACTGCTTGTTGACATTTCTGAACATGTGCAGAGGTAATTCAGATAGAGGAACAATGAAAACTGAACTAGTGAATAGTTGTTTTATGAGAAGCAATGGAAACAGTTTCATTCTGCAGGTTTGCTGCTTTTGAAACAGGGACCATTATGGCAATGAAGTAGAGGGTTAGAGTTTTGTTTCATACTGAAACAATGGATAACTGTGCAAAAGTTTCTATGCACATGCATCTAATTGGTCAAAAGTCCCCATATTATTTCAGGGAAGAAGAGATGTAGACAGTGGAGGACGCCGCAGGAAAGTGTCCATGCTGCTTCTCTCCTTCTCATCTTCGTTTTGAGCTGCAGGTAGAATGTTCTAGAGAAGCCTGGAAGACTCTCGTGGACTGGTATGACTGAATTTTAATTCACACAGGTCCTGATTTAGCATTAATTCTGCCTCAGTTACTAATGAAGTAAAAGTTGCCATGTGTGAGTATTCGGACCCCTGCCGCAACTCGTTTTGAAAAAAATAACTGGCTACTTTTTTCTGCCGTTATTAAAAAGAGTCTGATGCACATATTGTTCCTGTTACCAGTGAGCAGCGTGCTATCATGGACCCTGCCCTGAGCCAGACACTCACAGGCAGTCCACTGCAGTCAGAACTCACCTTCACCCAGAGCCAAAATCAATCAGATGCAAAAACCCGTTCCTGCCTTTTATTGTGTCTTTGGTGCATTTAGATTGTTACTGTAGGCTGTGCAGAAAAATATGTTAAAAATGCTCATATTTTATTCTGACTTGTACTCAGGCCTCTACAATTTTCTACATTATTTTTCATCTGGTCAACTTATGGAATTGTGCAACTTTGGTTGTGCTGTGAATGTGCACCATTGTGGCTGGTGAGCTACCAGCTGAGTGACGACCTCCAGTAGCAGGCAGAACCAGTCACAACGATACAGCCAGGATCAGACTGGAAGTACCGCATGTCTGTTCATGTCTTCATGTTTTCCCATCTGGTGTTTAAACCAAAATGGTGAAAGTCTAAATGCTTTGACAGTGCAGATGTCGTGGCACGTGTGTTCCAAGTGATGTGACAGATTATTTAAAGGACTTACATATGAAGCCATTTTGAATATTTATGGACTTGACTAATTCTTTTTGTGGGTTGATGTGCACAGCCATGTTTTGTGTCTGGGTAAATGTTACTTACAGTTGGTGTGTCCTTCTAGGAGGGGCTTCCAGTATAAAGGTGGAGAAGAAGCTTCAGTAGATTTTTATCATTGACATGCCATTCTCTTTTTTGCCGTTTTGTTATTTTGTTCATGTTTGAACCATTTTTCTACTAGTTAATGTAAATAGTCATATTTACCATTGGGAATTCTTACACCATGTGCATTTTAGTTGATGAAAGTCATGGCAGCACAGTGCAACTATTTTGTTACCTGGAAAATATGACATTAAATAAATGATATCATTGAAAGTAATAACAAAATTATTAAGTAAAATAATCCTGTGTCCAATTTAGCAACACAATAATAAATAAAAAAACCACAAACTAAAATATTTTGCACTATAAACAGCTTATTCTGCTTGTTCAGATGTTCTGTTAATGCAGTTATGTGATTCTGCAAATAAATGTCTAGAACAAATTAATAAAACATTCTGTCTTCTGTAAGAACAATTTTTGAAACTATAGTACTGATGTACAAAGCTGAAATAATTTAAACCAGGGGTGTCCAGCTCTAGTCCTTCCAGGGGCCACAATGCTGCAGCTTTTCCATGCATGCCTGCTCCCAACACACCTGACTCCAACTAATCAGTCATTGTGCAGAACTTCATCAGCAGAACATCCGCCCTCGAGGACCGACTTTAGCACCCCCCCCACCACCCCCCCCCCCCCCCCCCCCCCCCCCTCGATGTAAACAACAGAGACTGACCTGTTCATACAGCAGCGAGTCAGGCTGCTGGATCAGGAAAAACAGATCTAATGAAAAAAGTTAAGCGCAATCTGTTTTTTTTATTTATTTCAGATTTTCTAACACTTCTATGCAACTCTGAAACCGCTAACAGCATGAGATGCTGATGCTTATGCCTCTACCACGCTGAATATAATTCAAGTGTTGTCCTGCAGCGTGCACACAGACTTATTTATGAGGCATCCCTGCACAGCACTGGCATGCATTGTTTATTGGGCTGCCCTGAATCATTTTCCTTTCAGAAAAGAGCATCCACTTGCAATTTCAGAGCAGGATTATTTTGTTTAATTCATCGCACAGCGCTCTCCTAAACAGTATGACAAACAGAACTTCTGCTGCTGCCGTTTGTTGCAGCTCATTTCACAGGAGTGCTTCTCTTTCTATTATTGACTTTTTTTCCATAATTGCTCACAAATGTTTTCTTTGTATTTCAGCTCACCTCCAGACATGTACCCGACAAATAACCCTCAGTAACATAAAGGAAACGAGGCGATTCATGTTCCTGTACTCCATCAATGCCATGCAAAGCGCTTTAAGTAATAAACATTGCTATATGAAACATGCATAAATGCCTTGAAGAGGAGAAAAAAGGAAGAATTTTAGGTAGACAATGCAAAGTGTGGTATTTCAGATACAAGAAACATCTTCTGCTTTTCATGTGTGCTAATGGAAGCTTTGGCAAAAGTTCAGTCAGAAAGATCTGAACCATTTCATACTTTCTTGGCCTTGGGCTTTCCCTCTGCTGCCCTCTTCTTTCCTCGACTATCAGACCTTCCACATTATTTATACCATCCTTACTCTCCTTAGATCAGAATTAAACTCCAGTCCTTGAAGGAGCTATCCTGCAGGTGTTTATTGTTTTCTCGCTCCAGTAAAAGTCTGCAGGAAAGCAGCCCTTAAGGACCAGTTTGACACATGTTCTGGATGGTGCATCGCCTCCTGCCCAGTTTCATCTTCTCAGTGATGGAGCCTCAAAGAAATATGCTTCCTTAAAACCCACCACTAACTCAAGACTCCTTGACTTTCCCACCATCCTTCTTGTCATGCTCAGTATTGATGCAGCATGTACGTTTATCTGCCAAACATCTGTTCTCCGAGCTCATCTCTGAATCTTTGTACACCTGTAAGTTTGCATCTTCCTTGTGACCTTTTCTTTCTGAAATGGTTTATTGGATTAGAAGCTTGGGTGGAGCAGGAGAAATGACTGCAGAAAGCAGGCTGTCACCAGAAACTGTGGGAAAAGCAATGTCTGATGAAGTTTTACAGTTCAGGCTTTAAAACGGTGAGAGCAGCTTTTTGGTTGGAAGCATCTTGTTTATTTCTAAACTTTCACCAAATGTAGAAACATTTCTTTTCTCATGCGCCTGCATGACATCTGCACAGTAACTTTTAATTATTCTGCTTTTAATTATTCTAATATAATTTATGATTTTAGTGTGATTTTGTTATTTGTATTTTCTTTTTTACTTTTTTTCTGTAATGCTTTTAAATGTTTCATGTAAAGCACTTTGAATTTTCTTGTACATGAAAGGTTCTGTACAAATAAACTTGCCTTGTCTAAACTCTGATGGAAGAAGGAAAGTGGAAGGACGGTGCTGAATACTGCCCAGGACCCGGTTCCTGCACTTGGATTGAGCCGTTTTTATCTCACATTTACATCATATTCATCCTTAACTGTTGATCACAAATGTTGTTGTGTTGACATTAAAGCACCTGCTTTAATTTGAACTTACATGAAATACACAAACCTCATATTTTATAGTTTAAACAGACAGCTTTCATCCAGCTTTCACCAAGTTGGTCTTTTTGCATCAAACAAAATGTTTTTGGGAGACTTAATTTTTAGTTTATTTCTTTTTAATAGTATGTAATGAATATAATAAATACCTTGATCAGAACAATGCAGTTTATGACTAAAAGTCACTTGCATGGCAGACACTGGTCGTTTTTATGTATAATTCAGATTTTGGCAGCAGGTGATAAAACCTAATGCCTGAATGCTGCTTTTGTCCAACTGTGTGAACAATATTTTAATCCACTGTAATATGTTTGATGTAGTTTGAGGTGCTGTGTGCCGTACCGTTAGATATTTATCACTGTGATGTGCAGCCTAGTTGCACCGCGATGAAACTAAAGATTGACCCTCCTGCTTTTTTTTTTGTTTGAATTTCTCAAAAGAAAATTTACTATTTATTCATTTCATTATTTATTTTTTTTTTTTTAAACGGACTCTCCTGCTGACTGTGTTTCTGTTCCTACACCTCCATCAGGCGACAGCTGATTTGCGTTTGGCGGCTTTGACCTCAGTGTGCAGCAGTATGAACTAAACTATGTCCTCCAGTGGGAGCGCTCATGCTTTGCTGGGCTTTTTTCCCTTTGCAGTGTTGTTGGGTATCGACCGGGTTGTGAAGCGTGATATTAGCTGCAGATCTTCATGGCAGGATGCTTCAGAGCCTTAACGATCCGCAGCACTGCTTCCACATCTGCAGCAAATGACAAGAGACACCAAGCGGGTAATTTAAAAACCAAAACAAATAAAAAAAATGTTTTAAAAAGTCTTTTGGGAGAAACTGGTATTAGTTAAAAGAAGACTGACCAATTTTTTTTTCGGGTAAACGATAACTGAACATCATGGGATTTGTTGTTCAAAATCATGATTTTCTGCATAAATTAAAACTATCTTTTTGCTTTTGTACATTTTTTAGTGTAAAAATCTCACAAATTAAACTGGCTTAAATTTAGGCTCCTTCCAGACTATTGGTTTAGATTTTAGAAGATTCTTTTTAAATCCTTTGAACCAAACTTCAGGGACACAAACGACTTGGTCAGCTCCAGCTTTACTGTCTCTGAAGTGACGCATGCAGCAAGGAAAAAGACGTACAGCAATGCTTTGATTGCAGCCCACAAACAACCCGTGAAATTAGCCCAGATTGATCATGAGACGGATCACTTTGAACAGTGGAAGTGTTTACAGCATTTCAGTGGCCAATAAATCAATCGATGTGGCGACCTCTGACCCGTGGACACTGAGGCTACAGTTTGCAAAGACACAGAAAACTGGATGATAGAAGATTGGAAAAACGTTGCCTGGTGTGAGTTTCCATTCCAGTTGCAACCTTCAGATGGTCAGATCAAAATATGGTAGACACAACATAGGAACATGGATCCTTTCTGACTTGATTTACTGGCTCATGCCAGTAGAGGTGGAATAGTGGTGTTTTCTTGGCACACATTGGCAAGGCCGCCTTAATGCACAGGGTTACCTGGGCCAAAGCCCAGGGGTCCACAGAGTTTAGGGGCCGATCATTTTTGGGATGAAATTACCTAAAAAAAAGTCTACTTGTTATGTAACTTGTAAGTTCTGCTGTCAGTCAGCATCTTTTGCACATTTGAGAGCGATGATTGATCCAAATGAACCGTTGCCAAATCCCGCCCCCTGTGAGCAAACTCAAAACGCGAAGCCCGGCCCATTCATGTGGACTCGCAATGGTGCATGTAGTCCCGCAGGTACAGCGAAAGCCGGATCTGTTATGTTCCCGGTCTGCATGTGCAATCTAGAATTTTCCGTTCTGTTCCACCTCATCTTAACAACAAGAATGTTAAAACAAAGAAAACAGAGGAAGACGTTGAAATGGACTCAGAGAGATCAGTTGTCCCGCAGACAAAGATTTTTCCAAATTTTGATAGATTCACTGTCATGATGTGTGTTTTGTGTCTTTAGTTCTGTTTTAGTTTGTAGTTTTTCCCTGTTTTGTTTCCTTGTCTTTTGTTCCGTTCATTAGATTCACATGGTCTCGTTTAGTTTCATCCATTTCGGTTTCTTGGTATTTATTCCCCTTGGTTTCTGTTCCCAGTGGCTGGTCCATTGTTTGCGCATGTATTTAATCTCGTTAACCTCCAGTGTCTGCTTACCCTCAGTTTTATTTTGGGGATTAAAACATCCTTTTTTTCTACATCCTTGGCTCCCGTTCCTGCATTTGTATTCACACCTCCTCGTTACCGTGACAATCACGTGATGCACTTCTCGTGAGAAAGAGGAAGACGCAACATCCGGAGACCTGAGAGTAGTTTAGAGGAGTTTTCTGTTTGGAACTCATTCTGTTGAGTTTCTGTTTCATTCACTGGTCAAATCTGATATTCAGTTTTTTGTGAATAAAATTAACTTTAAATTCCATTAAAAAGGGAACACATTTATATTGACTTACAAAAAATACTTCCAGTAATTACGCTCATAATATTGTAACTTAGTTACTTTTTGGAAGAAGTAACTAGTAAATAAAATGTAATGTTTAACCACAAGTCCTTCACAACAGGAAAGTGATGCAGTCTCCGTAAAATACTCAGTAATATGAATATGACACACAGGAGGCAAAACGACGCAGTTTTAGGACACCTTGATAAAAGTATCGTATCTAAAACATCAAGAAGAGTATTAAAAATTACAGAAAGGTCAACAGAACAACCGAAGACACAGTGACTGTCACACACACACACACACACACACGCACACGCACACTCCTGCAGGGTTAGACACTAAACAGCTACACAAGATTTCCAGCCACATGTTGCAGAGATTTTCTCAGAAACTGAAGTGCAGGATGCAGGTCTGCATGAAAACTGCGTGAAGTCCTGCTTACAGCCATGACCTCTGATCTGACAACACGGGCTGCACTGTGGTCGTTTGAGACGTAAAAGTCCGTTTAGAGACGCTTCATCTGCAACTACTGAACTGAATTCAGCATCTAGATCCTCTGCAGTTTGCTGAAATGCCTCCAAGTCTGTCTTTTGCAATCAGATCCATCTCTATCAGTGGCGATGCGAGCAGCTCGCTGCTGGCAGGCTGGTAAACCAGCAGAGTAAAAGAGAGGATGAATCAACAGAGAGCCTACAAGTGTAAAGGCTGGTAATGGAGCTCTTTGTGCACCAGCAGCTCCAGGTTCATAAGGGCTAATGGGGTATTGCTTACCACCTGCAAAAATGTCAAGCAGTCCCTGCAGTGCTTAGAGTAGAAACCATTTTAACAAACACAAAGCTGCACCAAAGTTTACTGTGAAACACAAAGGAAAGGAACCACAGAGCCCCATTAAATAATCTATGCTGGACATGAAAACAGATTGTAAATGAAATGAGGTGGTGGTGATTGTGTCAGTGGAGCTGTTGGTTGCACTGGTTTAACTGCAATCAGCTGATTACTGTTAATACGCTGATCCTCGTGCAGGAGCACATTAACCACGTGCACATACAGAGGCATGTTAATGATGTGTTTGAGTCATTTTGTCTCAGATTCTGCTCACCTGGTACGACAGCATTCCAGCTGACTGCGATCTTCTCACACAAAAAACTGTTTTCATCCTTTCATTTGTTTCTATTTTAATTTAACCTTAAAGAGGTGCTATGATGGTATTTGGAGTTTTCTGAGCTTTCTACAGTGTTGCAGCGTTGAATCCTCATCAGACATGTGAACGGCACTGTTTTTTATCACCTAAACGCATGTTTGAGTTTGAGTTTGAGTTCCAGCACGCTCTCCGTTCGGTTTCCATGGCGACAAAAAACGTGTCGTTTTAGAGAGTTTTTTCTACTTGGAAATCCTTGTGACGTCCCGGGGGATAAGGTTCGGTGATTGGTTACCTTCTACTGGTTAACAAGGGCATGTACAAATACATCAGGCGGGTGGAAAACGTGGGATAAAGTTATTTCCAACGATGGCTGGTGAGTTTACCAAAGAGAGACATCCTGCTGCATTCGTTGCTGTGGGTTGCTGTTTTCCACTTCGTTTTCAGGCTCTGATTCAGGTTCCAACATGTAGGGCTGGATGCTATGTGTTGACATTGTATTTTGTGTTTTATTGTGTTCATATGAGCCTAATCCTTCGGTTTATGAGATGTTACAATGACGGTGAAAGCAGGTGCGGTGCGCGCTCCCGATGTAGTGCAGTGGCGGGAGGCGGGGCTTAATGCGGAAGAGTCTCAATCCACTCGTTTTGCCCGCAGGCTGATCTGACAGCCTACGGAGAGGGTCGGTCTGCAGTAAATAAAGCCATTTGTGACAATAACTCGATCAATCCCAGCCCTTCTGGTCTCAGAAATAAAAATATAATAGCCTGAAATGCACATAATAGTTCCACTTTAATAACTGCTGCTACATTTAAATACAGTTACAGAAATACAGCGAACCAGAATGTAGAAGCACATCGTCATGTGGAAGCATCTGAACATTTCTTCCATGTCTAACATCCAGTGTTCATCACAGTGCCATTTGTTTTTGACTGTTCTGGGAATGGTACCATTTCTTCTTCATGGCCAAACTAATCAAAGCCAAACTAAACATTAGTCAACAGGTATCTGCATCATCCTGAAAAGAAATGAAGGTTGTTTTGTGGAAGGACAACAAAGCGGTTGTGTGGAGCCGTGCAAAGTGTACAAAACAGGTTTGGAATAGTTGTATGTTGTAGCAACACAGAGCATGTATGTTTTATGTCATGTTTGTACCTGTAGGCTATTTGTCCGCATGGAGTTGGGTTTGACCATGAAACAAATCTCTGTCTGGGATAATAAAGCTTATTTGCTCTGTGAATAATCTGTTCATTGATCTCTTGTTGAGTTTTTTTCCCATTTAGGATAAAAAAAGGAAAGATATAAAATCTTAATGTAAACTTAGAGATGAATGCTTTACCATAACATTCATATAAACATGTTCATTAGTGAAAGTTACATATAAACTTATATTTTCCCCACGGTACTTTACAGAGTGTTGCTGTCGTCAGCTCCTTTGGTGCCTTTAAGAGACGTTTGTCACTTCAGCTTTAAGCCGGATGCCGTTTAAAGCCAGTCGACCCATTAGGATGACTGACAGGAGGGATGTGATCTACTGGAGGTCAAGAGTAATCCAAGGCTCACATTCAGATGTTTCAGCTTTCAAAATAAAGCTTCAGCTGCAATGTTGAAGTTTATTTCATGCTTTGGGATGTTTATCATGTCTTTCTGACTTCAGCAGTTTGAACATCAAGGTGAAACGAAGCGCCGGCGTGGCACAGAATGTGAAGTGAGTGCTTTCTAAAACAGGATCAGGTCCTCATGGTTGACTTTGACGTTTGATTCCTTGCTGCTGAATTAATAACTGGATTTTCCCCAGTGTATATAGCAGAACTTTCATCATCCTTTAGATCTTCAAAGCTTTTTCACATGTAGATTAGAGATAAAAGGCTGTAAAGCATCTGAAAACATCTGTTTCAAGCGGCTCGTTTTGTGTTTTTAAGCTTTGCAGCAGCAGGTTAGCAGGATGAGGGCTGGAAACGGGAATCAAAATAAAAATACAATTTAAATTGCTGTTCAACCCTTAAACCATCCATTACAAGTCTGTACCATTTATCATTACACCTGTTTACATTATATCAATGACGCTTCAGGGGTGATGTTAACCAGCATAACTCGCTCACCCTGGCTTTGTCATCAGCCAATCATTTAGCTTCTTTTTAACAACTCTGCTCAATGTTATAAATGATGTCTTTCCCAGATATTTATTTTTTGAGAAATGTAGCATAGATAACATCTCACATGCCTTTTAATATGTCCAGTTTAAAGGGTTTTTCATTGCAAATGGGGCCTTCTTCCCAACTCTTCTTGTGTGTGTGCGCGCAACATTTTCATCTGTTCAATTGTTTTTAACAAACATGCCAAAACACAAAACTGAACACCAATGGCTCATATGTTGAAATGGCAGATATAGTTAACCCCCCCCCCCCCCCAAAAAAAAAAGCATTGCATCATATATCACCTGCTTTAACACCAGTCCGTTGGGTTGGAACTGAAATAAAAAGAAAAATGGCCATTATAAATGTTAACAGGTATTGGCGCGTGCCATGGTCAGCTGTTTGACCTTACCATTATCAGCTGGGTCATCATGTCTTATTTCCTCTGCAGTGATTGGCTGGAGTGGCGTGCTGGGATGGACATAAGGCAGGAGTGTCACTGCCAGTGTCATGATTTGGGTTTTTCCTGTGCTTTGTTTTCGGGCTTCCTGTTTTATTTTGTAGTTTTTCCTGTTTAGTTCCCTTGGTTCTTGGTTAGCGTCATAGATTTCCTGTTCATTGAGTTCACCTGGTCTTGTTTCAGCTCATTCCGTACACCTGTTTCTTGTTTGGTTCCCCAGTGTATTTATACCCCTCAGTTTCATTCCTTGGTTGCTGGATCATTTCGTTGTGTTAGTTCCTTGAGTTTGTCCTCCAAGTTCCTGGGTTAAAATAAATTAGTCTTGAACCTGCATCCCTGTTCCCTCGTCTCTGCGTTTGGGTCCACTCCTTCACCATCTCCACTGCCCGCCGTGACAGACAGCCTCTCCACTGTTTCCTTTTGGTTGTTTTGAGTTGAGTCTCCAGTGGTCCAGTTTTCAGTTTTGGTTCTTTGGTTTGATCTTTTCGTTTGGGGAGCAGCCCAGATCCTACGGCCCATTCCGTGGCTGGTTTGACACTGCTCCCTTCTTTTGCTTATTTTGGCTGGGGCTCCCTCCTCCTTTGGTTACCACGGTGGTCTCACTTTTATGTCATGGTTCCAACTCTTGAGTCGTATTATTGTTTAGTTTAGGGACCGTGATAACAGGTTACCAGTGTAAACAGATGTATTTTTAAATAAACATACAAAAGCTGTTGTTACTGATGATGCATTTAAGGACAAATGAGATTTTAAACATACAACTTTGGAGGTTAAAAAAAAAAAATGAAAGACTGCCAAACAAAAGTCAGAGTCCATCTTGTTTTAATTCTATTCATTACAAGGATTTAAATGTTCATTCATCCATTCATTAATCCATTATCCAAACAGCTTAGTCCGATGAAGGGTCACAGGGAAGCTGGAGCCTATCCCAGCAGTCTTTGGGCAAAAGGCAGGGTACACCCTGGACAGTTCACCAGTCCATTACAGGGCAGATTCAAATGTTATGTCAAATAAATGTTATTGCATCTTTATTCATTTTTTTTTTAAGTTGCATAACATTAGCTTTAATTTTCATACCCTTGTTGAAAAAAATAGTGAAAGCAGCATTAATTTAATTAATGACAGGTGAAAAATCATGCAGGTGTATTTCTGCAACTGGCAAAAACAGATCTACAGAAAAAAAAACTTCTTCCTTTTATATATTTATTATTTTCCTGAGAAATGTCTGAGATTGAGTAGAAGACTGCAGCAACTTAAGTCCATCTGAACTACAGCAGTTTTCTGCTGCATTAACAACAAAGTTAGATACAATGATATGTTTTTGCATTATTATTCACCACAAATAAACAAGGTGCAAGTTTTTCAGAGCAGCCAGTGTCACCCTATAAAATTTTAAAGACTCTTGTGGATGTCGTGCAGCCAAACCAGACACTTTGACATGAAATTAAGTCCAATTACAATAATTTCTCTTTCAGAAAGTAACTGCTGAAACATAACTAGAGAAATAATTTGATTAAAATCTGTCATGATTGTAATCATCTCTGCAATTTCCTTTATTTGGGTATTTTGAGAGCCGCTGGCTGATTGTGTTGGGTATCTGAGGCCTCTCTACCTCATGAGCGCTGGAAATCTGTTGCATTTTAATTAATGATATGATAACTGTTGATGCGTAAAGAGCAGCGCCGGCACGAGGACTGGAAGCGAAGCTTAGCCAGATTTTTTTCCCACCTGCTTCTCCTTATGCTCTGCATCTTGTTTACCCTTTCTGTTGCTGTCCTGCTCTGTAGTTTCCATCTGTCTCAGTGATTCCCTGCACTTATAATGGCCAACTATTCCTCCATCTCCCACTCAAACGCATTACAAGCAGGAGATCTGATTGGCTTTCATGACATTTGACTGTTGGAGCTAAAAAAGGAGAAGAGTGGGCTGTTTTAGTCTCTCTGCAAAGCAGCAGGTCTTGTATCGGAAGAGTGGCAGTGAGCAGAAAACGGCATAAACAGCACAGCATTACGGTGAGGGTGGTGGCTGACTTGTAGCTTTAAAACAGATCATTAAAAAGTGATATTTGGGCTTAAAATATCTGCTGGTTTTATCATGGTGCCCCTAGTCAACCCTGGAAGTACAGTGGGGGGGGGGGGGGCGGGGGGTTGAGCGTCAGAAGCACACAGGCCAGATGTATTATAGCCAAATATCTACAATAAGACATCAACTGGAAACTGTGCAGGTAAGAACGTCGGGATGACAGTTGCAAAGTTAAGATGAGGACGGTTAAAGCAGGATATTAACATTCCTCCAGTCTGCATCATGTGTATCGGCACTCTGCACCTTCAGACTGCCCACTGGGAGCCTCTGCTGTGACTCCCGCCTTGAATTCCTCGTTATGCTCAATAATGCATAATCTATTCAGTCAATGGCACAGAACTCACTGCTGTTTGCTCCCGGCTCAGCTTTCTTAGTGGCTGTAATCGAGGTTGTGAGTTACAAGTTTCTCGTGATATCGATTAAGTAGATATTTCATCTTAATACATGCATGCAAACAAAAAGCACACACTTCCAGATCCTAAGCATTCATTTGGCTGGACCCTTTAGCCTGGCTGTCCCTCCACTTGGACCTTGTGGGACTATATTTTCTTTTTTTTCTTCTCTTCTTTGGCAGGGTGCAAAAAGCAACCATCTGTTTGAGGGGAAAGCTCATCTTTTGGCTGCATCAGAAATAATTTTCTTTTCCTTTTTTTTTTTGTTTTGGCTGCATCACCAGAACCCTTTTATTCGGCTTAATTCTGCTATTTTAGCAGAGTGTTTGATTGAAAACATAACTTTAGGCAGTAATATGATGCAAGTGAGTTCTGTTTTATGGCATTTCCTTTTTTATTAAAAGTTGTAGCTTGTTCTAAACGTGCTTAGTTGGAGTAAAACTGTAAACTAGAAAAGCAATGAGAGCGCAAACATCTGCCAAACGCAATGTTAAAGAATCCTTTAAAGAAATTCTTGGATCCAAACAGTGATCCGGATCACCACCAAAATGAAATCAGATTTTCTTTTTCACATTTCAAACAACTCCTGAAAATTTCATGAAATTCTCGGTAACTTTTAGTTATGTTGAACACAACGGACAATCAGATAAACGCCAGTAAAAACATATGACCTCCTTGGCTGAGGAAATCATACGCTAGGAAATTCTTTTAGATTATTTCCCTTGTTAAAAAAGTCAACCATGCAAGGTTTTAAACCAATGAGCACACAGACTGAAAACTGAAGCCACCTTTTTCCCAGAATACTCTGCTGGTTATAAATGATGTAGTAGGCCTGCAGAGGAGCCCGTGTTTGGTTTCTCCCTTCAGGGACACCGTAGCTCTGCATGACCAAGAGGGGCTATCTGCTGTTTTTCTACATAAAGTGTCTGTTCAAAAAGTTAAAGTGTGTAATCAGGAACCAGGAAGGAGCAGACAGCAGGTTAAAACAGCAATAACAGCTTTATTTAGTGATTTCAAAGTCCTTGGAGGAGCCGCATTAAGGCAGAGGTGGTGGTAGTAGTAGTGCAACAGACTTCACAACAGCTAGCGATGGCTCTTTCTGACTGGGCGTGAAATTCTTTACAAGTATAAGACAAGGATCTGGCAACATGCAGACTGCAGACTGGCTCTTAAGTAGGCTGGCTGAGCCAAACAGCAGTAGGTGAGTGGAATCCCCCCATTACCACCAGGTGAATGGAATCTGCATTCAGCACCACCACTATGCCCAGTAGGATCTCTGAATCACAAGCAGAAAAAATAGAACATGAATCACAATAACAATCACAATTCTAACAAGAAGAAAACAAACTTTTTTTTTCTTATTTAAAAGATAGTTTGGACACTTGTAGCTTTGTTTTATTAAGTTGGAGAAGTTGGCACAGAGGGGACGGACTTGCAGTAAAGGACTCCTCCTGACCTGTTCGGCTGGAGAGAGGATTGTCGGTCCATGAACATGGCGTGTATGCAAATACAGATATATGCATTTCTACTCTAATAACAGTTTAGTTTTAATAACAGCATTTCAAATCATTTTTCCCTCTTTACCTCAGATGCCCGAGTTTATCAAAGACAATGTTCAATTTTGATGTCAAGAATTTAAGCTCGTAAAACCCACCATTGCATAAGGTGCATTTCCATGACAGAATTGCGCAAAAACTAAATATCGCAGTAAAAACCTCAAATGGAAATGCTTACATTAAAAAAAAAAAAGTTTCAAATATCAAATAAAGATACATAAACAGATAAATCAAATAAATATTATATTAGAAAAACCAAACTATCGGGATATTCAGATCAATTATGCTGAAAAAAATAAAGATAATTAACTCAGCGTGGTGAATCAGTGAGTCACAACGTGTGATGCCACCTTACTACGCGGACGTTGCATCTGTTTGCTTCAAACATGACTGGGAGTGAACCACACGGTAAGTAACAGCTTTACATTTCACAGTAGCGGTAGTATGTGGTGTGCACCTCTAACGCCATGCGGTAGGCAGGTGAAGAGTGGATCTTGTCTGCTACCAGGTGTCTCAGCGTTGCTTCTGCCAGGTAGGTGGGGTGTGTTTGGAACAGTAATTCATACTTTTATAGCAACACGGCTCAATTACTGCAATTGTCTTTACTTTGGCCTCATGAAAAAATGTTTGTTCCGTCTGCAGTTGGTGCAAAATGCTGCAGCTCGTCTGCTGATGGGAACACGTAAGACAGAGCACATTTATCCTGTTGTAGCCACACTGCACTGGCTGGCTGTTCTTTTTAAGATTCATTTTAAAATCCTTTTGTTTGTTTTTAAGTCTTTAAATGACCTTGCCCCGGCTTACCACTATGAGCTGCTACACTTGTACTCCCTTTCCGGACCCTCCGGTCAGCAGATCAGCTGTTCCTGGAGGTCCCGAGAACGCGGAGGAAGCTCAGAGGGGACCTTTTCTGTGGCGGGACCTGCTTGGTGGAACTCTTTCCCACTGCAGGTCAGACAGGCTTCACCACTGTCCAGTTTTAAATCCCTTCTTAAGACCCACCTATTTTCACTGGCATTTTACCCAGAATGAGTTTGCTTTTATTGTTTCTTGTTTTTATTGGTTTTACATTTTATGGTTTAAAAGGTGGAGTATGTAAGATTTTCAATATTTAAAAAAAAAAAAATTACTACAATCATAATAGTTTAAAAAAAAACAAAAAAAAAAAAACATGTAGGTTCCAGTCTGTCCATATTTGATGTGTTATTAAATTACAAATTTAATTAATGACAAAGACCCTTCTTATATGTTTGCCTACCAGTAAAAAAAAAAGAAAGAAAAAAGTGCTTTTTGTCATTAATTAAACTTGTAATTTAATAACACAAACAGACTGGAACCTACATGATTTAAAAAAAAAAAAAAAAACTATCTAATTATGATTGTAGTTATTTTATTTTATTTTTTTTTTAGATATTGAAAATCTTACATACTCCACCTTTAAAATGGTTTTAAGTAAATCTTATCGTTTTATGTTCTAAGATGTTAATTATGCTATGTTTAGCACTTTGTAGCTGTCAGAAGGGGCTTTATAAATAAAGTTGCCTTGCCTTGTATGTGTATGAATGGGTGTGATGTCGGTCGGTGGGGTACGTGACAATCCTCCCTATCACACCTCCATTTCCCCTCTACTCCTCTCCTCTTCTGGTGATGAAAGGATGGAAAAAGCAAATAAAATATTTAATGGAAAATAATGCAAAGCTTACAGAGTTGTTGTTCTTTATGACAAGCACAATAAAGCTGGATTTCATGTTGAATGTCTTCCACAATGCCCACTGGATAAATCCCGACTTGGTTGTTTGAATGTTTAATGACGCATCTGTCAATTACACTACATTTTAAGTGCCACCCTGGCTTCATTAACTATCCTGAATTTCCTTAAACGTTGTTTTAACAGACCCTCCATTACAGCACGCTTTATTCTGTAGAGCTGCCAGGATTCATCAGCTCTCAGCCGGAGTAGCTGCTCTGTGAAAAGCTTATCGCGCTTTGGGTCATTGAAAACCTTCCATGGGACCTGTAGAAATAAATATAATTTCCTCATTTGTAGGAGCTTAAATTGACAAAGGCAGGAAGCAGCTTTGTCCTCTTCACCAAGCCTGACTACTCTGAATAAAGCCTTTCACAGCAGATGATGTCTCACTTTAAATCCCCCTGATGAAGGCATATTTTATTCAAATGGATTCAAAGGACACAAGGACAGAGTGGTGATCGTGACTACTCTGATGTGTCCATGTTTGATGCCATTGCTCATATAGAAATGCAAAGTTTTATGATTAGATCCCTTTAATTAAAGCATCATCCTGCTGTCCTGGTCACTAAATATGCTAGTCATAAAATGAATATATCATCAAATTTTCTAAAGCACAGAAACATGTAATGCTTGTTTCGGGGGGGTGAGGCAGGAAGGACAAATGGCAGCTGAGTTTGATTGACATGTCTCACCAGCCAATCATTTAGAATGGGCCAGTTATAACAGTGGGATGATGATTAAGTCCTGCACTGTAAAAACTCAGCCTTAAAAAACAAGAAAAAAAAATTGCAAAAATTAGGTAAATGTTGCTTAATATAAGATAAATTATCTGCCAACAGAACAAGAAAATTTGGCTTGTCAAGACTTCCCAAAACAAGTAAAAATACTCTTAAAACAAGAGGAATTCTCTGGCATAAAAACTAAGAATTATCTTACCTTTAAAAAAAATTAGCATATGTGTACTCAATTAAGATTTTTAATCTTACTTAGATTTCAGCTTTTGCAGTGTCTGTTTCATTAGTGACTAAATATTTTTTATTTTTAAGGGGATTTTAAGCAATACAGTAAAAAAAATAATTAAAAAAAATGCTCCTAAACATTTCGTTATGGCTTTGTGTGTTTTGCCTAATGGGGGATTTGTCGACTTTGTCTTTGTTTGATGGCTAAATGTTCTTTTACAGATTTTGATTTGTCAACATGAGGCTAAACATCCAACAGCATTGACTTCTAATGTTTAAGAGCCCACAGTTCCAGACTGGATATGGTGAAAAAGGCAGGAAGTCTGGGCTTCCTGCTCAGGTAGCTGCCTCCCCCCACAAACCTGCATACTGCTGTATGATTTTTCCATTTAGCCAAATATAATTTTTTTTCTTTTAAAAAAAAACAAAAGGATTGACAGGAGCACATTATTGGAGGTTGCATCAGGCGCTATCGTGTCAACTCAGCAATGATTTCACCGTGTTGAGTCAGATTCTCATGTCAATGTGACTGTAATGACTTGATTATAGAGTGAAATTATGTTGCAAATGTGAACAGCTTAAAGGACGACACAAAGTCACTTTACAGATCAGTTTAAGTGCAAACTTTCCTTTAAGAGTTTAGGGTTGCAAAATTCTAGAAATTTTCAAAGTTGGAAACTTTCCTTGAAAATTAATATGTGGGAATTTACTTAATATTTACAGTAAATTTCTACAAATATGCTATTCAATTTTATCAGCAATTTCAAAACGTTAAGTTAAAATCTCTTGCTTGAGTTCATGGTGTGATGGTTTCGGTTGAACCAGTCCTTCTCTGCTGGCATTGCTGCTTCAAAAGAAACAAAGGACTTTTTCTTCTCTGCAGACTCTGAAAGGGGTGAATTCAATTCAATTCAACTTTATTTATATAGCGTCAAATCACAGCAATTAAGGGCCGATATTTCTGGCTGTCCTGTCAAATCACTTTCCCTAAACTCAACTGTATTCATAGATTACTTCCTGGGCTCAAGTCAAAATATTGAAATAAATACAAAAAACCCATAGTATATCAAATGGAAACAAAGACTGTGTGGAAAAAAGAACATGTTTAACTGCTTCTCTGTGACAGCTCTGCTTTCAGTTTGTTCTTAGACATGAAAATGTCTTCATTCTGCATTCCTCCCTCCTGTCCCTGCATTTGGGTCTACACCTCCACCAAACCCTGAAATAATTAACCAGCCAACTGAATTGAAACCAAGGGCTATAAATACTGAGAGACAGACTAAGACACAGGTGAAATGGATGAACTAATTGGGTGCAGGTGTAGTTGATGAAGAGGGAACATGGCACAAAAGAAACTAAACAGGGAAAACTACAAAAGACAGGAAACCAAAACCAAGAAAACACATGAAACGTCACATCATGACAACAGCGATAGTTTCCTGCTCCATGGCTACGGTTACATGATGATTTTCAATTCGGAGTTAATCATTTGTAATTAAATAAATCAGAATCAATGTATTCTCCTACAAGTTTATATGAAAATAATAATTCCGAATGAAGGTTTACAGGAAACATGTCCTCGTTGCGTAAAACAACCCGCGGCATCGGGACAGGACAAGGTAACGAGCATGCTCAGATCGACCGGAGTTAACTCAGAGCAGAATGAAGGTTTACATGACAGAGGAATTAAATAGTTTGGAATTAAAATGCGAATAAACCAGACACTTACATCGGAATTAAGTTTAATTCCCAATAGAAATTTGCTTTAGGAATTAAGTGTTTTTAATCACTTTAAAGCAGAATTAACTTTTTTCAAAATTAAACAGGAATTAAAACTCCCATGTAAACGAGCAACTGTTTAGCTCGCAAAAGAAGGAAACAATTTTCTTTCTCACGTGGGTTTTGTCCTCTCTTTTGCTAATTACTAGTGCAGCACCATCTTTGGTGGGAATGGGAATATATTATTATAAATGTAGAAAAAAGCTGTCTAAAGGACCGACATGCTGGCTCTTTAAAGGTAGAGTATGTAAGATTTTCAATATTTTCAAAATGAATTAACTAGAAAAATAACTACAATCATAATTAGTTTTTTGTTTTGTTTTTTTAAAAACATGTAGGTTCCAGTTTGTCCATATTTGATGCGTTATTAAATTACAAGTTTAATTAATGACAAAGACCCTTCTTGAATCTTTTCTGACCAGTAAAAAAAAAAAGGTACTTTTTTCCACCAGTAGGGGGAGTATAAGCCCATTTATTGCAGAGCGGCTCTGAGCTACAGCTCACAAGCGATTCCTGCCCTCATTGGAGCTGGCAAGGAGGAGGGGTGAGGGGTGAGTTTTGCTCATTACTGCCAACCTGTGGTCGTTTGTGGAGGTAGCAGTTTTGTGGTTTTGCTCACGACCTGGTGTTTGCCACCTCGTGGTGGAAAGAATCGCCTTGAAATCTTACATACATAAGTTTGTACTACAGTTCATTTAGTAGAAATCTATGTTCTCTGCTTAATTGATGCCATGCACTGTTCACATGAACAGTTCATGGGTGGAACTAAAGCAGCTTCATAGCATATAGAAAGCCTGCTTGTGCCTTTATGCTAAAATTGTAATATGTTTGCATAATTATTTAGTTGCTGATATTTCATTTAATTTCCGTCCTAGAACCACAATTCATGTCAAGTGTGTAAAGAGGTCAAATTGGAACCTTCAGTTGGCTTGATGAACCCCATTAAAGAGCAAGCGACGAGTTCTTTGGAGTTATAACCGGACTCACAACAGTGATTTGAACAGTCCAACCTGCAGAGCACCGTCACTATCTTTCAGTAAAGGTTTGACCAAAGTGCCATGTGAACATGATCTCAGTCCGGATGGATACACCCCCCTAAACTGAGCCGAGTCCCCAATTGGTACCAGACTATTCTGATGTGAATGCACCCTTATTTGGATCGTGAGACTTTCTACCTGTAGACAACAATGTTTTTTGGCCACTTCCAAGGACAACGATCTGCGCTGGTGTTTGATTTGCTCTGTTGCTGACAATTTGCAGCCTGGATTTCTGGGAACTGACATTCTTTGGACTATGTTTGCTGAATGACTCCAGTTTTGCTTATAGGTCCAGCACAACCTTTTCCAGCCACTGGATCCTTTGCTACATTAAGTCAATATTAGAAGTTTGCTTAAGTGGGAGACTTTGCTGGTCAGAAGGCAAATCACACATACATAATATGTCTATATTTGTCTGATCGAACTGAGATCGAGTGGGTTTTTTGGGGAGCTTCACCGGCTTTTAGAATCTCTTCTCCTTCGTCTTACATGTTGCCTTACACATCATGGATGTTGTCTTTCAGGTGTTTGTCATCTGCATAATATGCATTCTTATCATCACTGATATACAAATAGAAAACTGATCCTTCAGAGCACCTACAGTCTTACAAAGTCCAAGACTGGAAACCAGTGCAGGAGCAGGACTGGAGTCCCTGACTTTGGCAAACTGCCTTACAATCGCTCGATGTTTGCAACGCATAGCTTGTCTGTCAGATTTCTTTCAGATTGAGTGAAACTCCTGGAGATACTTATCCAGCTGCACCAAACTGGCTCGATGACAAACTGGGCACATCATTTTCCAGTGTCCCAACCACTGCCATTAAGTAGAAACTCATGGTGGTTTGGAATCGTGTGATTTCTTCAATGTTTATTCAGGTATTGGTAGCCTTTAAAACAGATGCCACACACTATTTGACAGGCTTGTGTTGAAGAACCATTTCATTTGAGTCATCAGGGATTAAAATATGACGGAAGCCTTCAAGGACCGGAGTTCTAACCCTCTCCTGTATGATGTGTTGCAAATTATTTTCTATCCTATCCATTCAATCTTGTTAAAACTTTCGTCTCCAGGGAACTTTCTGGGTCCCTCTTTTCCAAACTAAGCATGACTAATTTTAGATTTTTTTGATCGATAGCTTTTCCCTGATATGACAAAAAAAAATCTATATATCAAATTTGCTTGAAACCCTAAATTAAGCAAAAATAGCAGTTTTCCCACTTCTGTTTTCAGATTAGAAGAAAAAAAACAAAGAAAGCTCATTAAAATATTTGAAATTTGAGAATCTTTCAACAAAAACTTTTTTTGAATAGCTGAATTTTATTTTTCTCATTAATATTTATTGAAACAAGCAACAGTGACCTGAGCAGAGCCTTGCATGGTTAAAAGCAGCTACAAATTGGGCCCCTTATAAATCCACTGTGAGCCAAACTGCAACATTTAATGATCTTTCTCACAGTAACATCAAATCCAGTGTATTATGGCTTAAAGTCAGCTTAAAATTTCCTGTTTAAAATTTCAAGATGAGATGAAGCAGTGGTGGAGTTTGTATTTATGATAACACTAATCTGACCAAAGGCAGGAGGGAAGATTTTATACATTATATAGCTCGACAGCAGCCTCCAAAAAATATCAGGAAAAATTACCCAATGCAAGCATTTCAGTTGTATTGTCTTTGTGTGTCCAGGAACTTTGTGCCTTGTGTGAATCTCTTCAGGGTAAAGTTAAATAAACTTTACCTAAACACCACTTACTGCATGCTGATGGTCAGGTGTTTCCTGCACCATACCCAGAATCAGCTCATCAGCCTTAAACTAACCTGCACGCTGCTTATCCGTGGAGTTGTTTTCACACCTTCCATGGAGCAAATTGATTTCTGATGCTGATGATAGGTGCTGCTGATTGACTGCTCGGTGATTTGTTGGAAAGATGCAGGTGACTGTGATTACCAAGAATAACTGCGTTGGATGGATTTCATTTAAACTGATTAGAAAGGGGAGACTTAATCCTAAGGAAATAAAGAAGGGAGCCATATTCTTTTCAGCTCCAAGAAATATTTCCAAATGTGTCATTTATATATTTATATAGTGTTATATTATTGTTGCATTTGCAAAAAAAAAATGGAAGTACAGCTGATGTTCTTGTACATTTAAGCCCTGACAGTAGCACAGAAACTAAAAGAGACACGCCTAGAACAAATTCTATTCTATTCTATTCTACAGTCATTTAGCAGACGCTTTTATCCAAAGCGACTTACATATGAGTGAGAACAACACAAGCACAAAGTCAAACAGTAGAGGACATCGTAGGAAGATGCTAGTGGATGCAGATCCTTGCATGAAGTGCTACAAGCTTTTTTTTTTTGTTTGTTTTGTTTTTTGAGCAAACCGACCTTGATAGTAGATTTTCAAGCATCTCAAAGGGAAAAGTAGAATTCATTATTGTAGAGGAAACATTTTTATTTTGTCTCAAATCATCATAATCATGTGGAAATGAAACCACAAGACAAGAATTGATGATAACCACTTGAGGACACCGTTTCGTTGAGAAGTTGTAACTACAAAAATTTTATTTGTGATGTAATGTGTTTTCTTTTGCACTGTTATCAGTACAAAGTTCCCATCTTTTAGGAGTTTACACACTTTAAAGCGTAACTTTGACTCTAAAGCTCTGCTTCTGACTCATTTGATGGCTGTGATATTTGTGAATTCTTTGATCCGTTGTCGCCCTGCAGGAACCCTGAGGCTGAGAAACCGCACTAGAAACTTTTTGTTTCCCTTCTCTGGCTGCTGGATCAAAGACCGAATGCCAGATGCTGAATTAGCCGCCATGGAACAGTTTAGCAAGAAACTCTGCCATAGTTTGTGTTTTAAAACGGCACAGCTTATAATTCCTAAAACAACAACTTGCTCAGGAAATGTTCATTAAATCTTTCATTTCTGAAGCTTCATGTCAGAGGTGCATTTATTCTGGATAGCATTCTTAAAATCTACTTTAAAATGATCAAACTAAGTTATTAAGATGAATTTTTCATCTGTTTGTACATAAATACTATCCATAAGTGTCATGCTGCTTATAGCTTATCTTTATCTAAAATTAAATGTAAAAAATGTAACTTTTTTCTCACTTTTCCTCAACATAGAAAATAAGTTTGTTCAGCTTTATACCTTATCTGAAGTGTACTTTGGTGGGTTTTTACTATTTATCTCATATCCAAAATTATCAAGAAGTAAACCTTGATAGTTTAGTTGGTGGTTTATGATTTTTCAGTCATGAGACAGGCAACTATCTGGGGGAGCAGGTCTTCCAGGTGGAACAGGTAGCAATAAGACAGACAAAAGTCTGAGATTCTGCAGGAATTCTGCAGAGTATTAGAAAACATTATCCTTGAACACTCGTGCATGGAAGCATCTCTGAGATGACTCAAACTTAATTGTGATCATTTGGAGGAGCCGATGAAGACATGAAGGATGAAAATATGATGCTGAGAATTTATGAAATCACTAAAAACCACCGCAGGGATTCTGATGAGGCACTAAAGAGACAAATCTGCACTGAATCAAAACTGGTAGCTGAACAGATAAGATTTCTTTCTTATCAGACGATGAGTGTTGTAAAGTCGGGAGACATAATGAATCTAAACACGCTGGCAGGTCAACAGTCTTAAACACTGGAAGACCTGATTGAACACATACAGTTGGAACCGGCTGCAATGGAAAATAAGGGAACTTTCTGATGCATCCTTCAACACACCTGAAAGAAATGGTGGAATTAGCTCATGCACGCGTCACTCAGCTCTGCAGAGGCCTGGTAACGAGCCATTCATTTCATTCAGGTGTAAGAATGGACGTGTCTAAAAGTTGCAGGATAGTATCCCCCGGGATCAGACGAGGAGATGGGATTAAATACCTGCAGGTGAGCTAACTGCAAACACAGCGCAGCTGGTGAGAGAGAGGACTGTAAAGACGCAGACGGTCAAAGGAAAAAACATCAAATATGAAACAATTTAAAAAAAAAAACCAGTCTTATTTATCAGTCAATAAGTTCACATTGTTGTCTTTTCTACTAAATGAAACCACATGATCAGCTTCTATGTTTGCATCACAAAGAGAAACCAGCTCCTCTCTTCATAAACCCTTCCAGGTTCTCTGGGAAGTTTGAGTTCTGGCCTCTTGTTTAGCTTTTTCCAGTGAATAATCTGCTGTTCTGGCCTCTAAATGATCAGATGAACAGGAGAAATGGCATTCAATCTCCAGATTGGCCTTTCCGGATAAATTAAGTCAAGATCTCACATCTTCCCCATCACTCATCAAAGCAGAATGTCATCAGAAATCAGCCTTTTAAGTTCAGATAGCAGAAAAAAACTTATGAGATTAACTTTGTAGGGCTGAGATTTCAGTTCATCAAATTACCTGCTTAACTGACCAGGATGACTTTTACTTTCAGACAAATCTATGTACATCTTAAATCTGCCCTCATGATGAAAACTTAGATGTTGCACTGCAGTGAAAACTCACTTCATATTTAATAAGAAAATCTGAAAATGATTTTGATCTTATCTAATCCTGTACGTGATCATGTATGAATACTTCAAAGACAGCATGAGCTATCAAGCAGACAACATCAAGATCAGATTCAGCTTGCGGGAAGGTATGATCTGTGTATGAATAAATCAATAATTCTCACCTCCCTCAGTGGGAATCCTCTTGGAAATGTTTATCTTTGGTATTTGGGTGTACTGGGAGGCAGCAAGGCCATGGAAAGGTGAGTGTGATCTGTTTTTAACAGGGAGTTTATGCATTATTTAAAGCTACTCCAACTAGTCGGAGTATATAAAAATGAGTGAATAACAGCATGCATTTAATGTTTAAATAATCTAAGTTATTCCGTTTTGGATTGATCTGCTTGATCAAAACACAACAAGCTGAATTTAAAACAGAAGCAAAGGGTTAATGCAGTTACAGGAGGAAGCTAAAGCCAGAGAAAGCTTTGTTAAAAGTTTGCATTAAAAGTAGAGTATGTAAGATTTTCAAAATAAATTAACTAAAAAATAACTACAATCATAATTAGACAGTTTTTTAAACATGTAGGTTCCAGTCTGTCCATATTTGATGCGTTATTAAATTACAAGTTTAATTAATGACAAAGACCCTTCTTGAATGTTTTCTGACCAGTAAAAAAAAAGGTACTTTTTTCCACCAGTAGGGGGAGTATAAGCCCATTTATTGCAGAGCGGCTCTGAGCTACAGCTCACAAGCGATTCCTGCCCTCATTGGAGCTGGCAAGGAGGAGGGGTGAGGGGTGAGTTTTGCTCATTACTGCCAACCTGTGGTCGTTTGTGGAGGTAGCAGTTTTGTGGTTTTGCTCACGACCTGGTGTTTGCCACCTGGTGGTGGAAAGAATCGCCTTGAAATCTTACATACTCTGCCTTTAAAGCCTGTAAATGCATAAATACCGTTCAGCCAAATCAATCTGAAACAGAGCGACTCCTTTCTGCACAGATTTGGAAGGAAGAGTTTAAGTGTAAGTTTTGCTGTGTGAACTTGTCATGGTTTTCTGTTTGGTTCTTGTTCTTTTCATCGTCTCAGTCTTGTCTGCTTTCATGTTTTTATTTAGATTTAGCGTCTGCGTACTTCAGAGTGTGCAGATTACTTAACTTTGGCATATTTTCTCTGTGACGAACACCAGGCAACAGCTAATCCATCCTGTACTCTGAGCCCTCCTCAGAGTTTGGCTCCAGAAGTATACATAAATGTTATTGTGCCATAGAAAATTAGTCAAATGCAGAATTTTAAGGTGGGAAAGTTGCATGGTGCATCTTAATAAAGCTTGGCTGAAATACAACTTAATACACATCTCCAGCCTCTGGATTGTCCATCATCGAGTTCTTCCAGCAGCTTCAAATACCTACTTGTTGTTTGCTTTCATTCCTTTCACAAGGCGTTGCACCACTTCACTCTTTTCATTTGCAGAAAGAACCTTCTTACTTTTCCTCTATAAACTGTGACTTGCTTAAAAACATGGAGGAACCTTCTTAATATTTTCTTTTTAAATTCATCTGAACTGATGATTAAACATCTGAAATTGTTTGAAATCTAAATGGATACAAGAAGCTAAACAAGCTAAATCTTCCACAGAAAAACCAACACCATAAACTACAATCCTATGCAGAATAAATCGGAGCGCAGTGTGCAGATGGTAGGTCGAGATTTTAGCAACACATGTTTGGAGAAGTCAAAGCTGCCAGGAAAGGTCAGGCAACAAATCTTGTTTTATGTTCATGCTCTTTGTCCAAACCAAGAGTGGCATCTGCAGAATTTAACTGATGCTTTTTATTCTCTAAATTAAACAAATTGCTAGAAAGTAAATTATAAAGAGATGCAGGCCCAGGGGTAATGTAGCATTTGGCTGCATCCCAAAGTTGTGAAGAAGAGAAAAAACAAGCACGACTGACTGTTATGCAGTGAAGGTGAAGACGCTTTGTGTTGATCCTCTGGGTGCTTTTTGCTTTAAAGCTTTAAAAAAAACCTGTCTTCTATGCTTTTTTTTGGCAAAGACTAAAAGTTTCAACATAAAAGTCATGCAAACTCTGATATTTTTCCAGAAAACACGAGTTAAAAGGAGTGAACAGAACAGACTTTGAAGGAATCTGGTGCAACAAAGATTCTGCAGAACAGTTATCTAAACCACAGCTGGATTTTGCTTCATCTGGTGAAAATGTCGACTCAAGACAATATTATAAATATTATTCACATTATTTTCCACACTGGTGTCCAATGGTCACGCAGCTAAACAAGCCTTGAATTAACTTTACTGACTTGCACAAGCAACAATTTTAAGTGTCATCCATTGAAAAGATTGTTGCTATGGTGGTTGCTATGGGCGCTGCTGTATGTTCAGCATGTTACTGTCCTGTGCTGGGATGTCTGCTGTCAGTGCACTGCCTTAAAAAGGGATGCAAATTCTCACTTTTATATCTAATTCCAGGAATATGTGGCCGATATTCAGTCGAACCCCACAGACATAAAAAGTTTCGTTTTTCTTATTTGCAGTGAAAGCCAATAAAGTGTTTCAGTATTTTTATCCTGGTTTTTATGCCACAATGACGGCTTGATATCTGAATACTGGACAGTGGAAAAATTGTTTGTGCACATTGAATCTTGTACAATTACAATAAAACATGATTAATATTGATTTGTTTCTTGAGGGTTATTGAAATGGTAACCAGTGCATTCATATTTATTTGATATTCTGATCCAACTCTGACTCTGGTTCTGAAATTTCAGAGTTTTAAAGGTTATTTTTACCTGATAGGGCTTCATATGAGGATATTTATCAGAGCGAATAGTAAAATAAAGGTAAAGTTATGAGGAAAAACTTTAACTTGCTCTGAATCCTGAATCTCCAGGCTGCTCTGCTGCCTCACACACACAAATAATCTATTATTCTATCACCCATCCTCCTGGAATATTTTCACATTACAGCAAATTAATTTAATTATGAACATGATTATTGATTCACCTCTGATCATCTTCTCAGTGCTGGGAGATTTCCATCTTTTGGAAGTAAAGTCTGGATGCACAGCAAACCTTCACAATCAAAGAAGATGAAAAAAAAACAGATCTTTGTTTGAACATAAAGCATAAATAGAACAAAAGATTTCATAAATACTGAACAATGTTTGATGAAGCAGTGCTCCTTTCCCTCCTGGTCCTGTTTCAGGCCACGTTAAATTGCTACCTGTTGGGGGGCAAAGAGGTTCTGCTCAGCTTTTAAAGCCTGCAGCCACTCAGGCTTATCTTAATAGAGATCTTCTCAGGCTGAATGACATGTTGAATCTCGTCACTCTGGAAGTGAATGGCACCTGAAGACAAACAATGCTCAGGGGCTAAAACCAGCAGAGGGGGGGCAAGAACATGTGTTGCTGTCCAGATACACAAACAACTCTTTTAGCAGATTGAGAGCTTCCAGGTTGATGGAGATTTTCATGTTGTTGTTGTTGAATTGATAGGTTTTTTTTTCTGATGTGAGGTTAAAAATTTGCTATAAAATTGGTTATTTAAAAATAAAAACATGGGAAAAATCTGCCAAGAGGTAAAGGTACATCCATTTTACAAAATATAGAAGCATTCAGAGAGCCCACACCTCCGCCTTGGCCTTTAGAAAGTCCCTGGATCCAAACGATGATCCGGATCACCACCAAAATTAAATTAGTTCTTCCTTTTCAAGTTTCCAATAAGTCCTGAAAATTTCATGAAAATCAATTAATAACTTTTTGAGTTATGTTGCACACAGACAGACAAACAGATAAAGGCCAGCAAAAATACAACCTCCTTGGCGGAGGTAAATATAAAAGCTTTATTAACTGTCACAATCACCCGATTGCCTTTTTTTTTCTGCCGTTGAGCATCATTTGTAAGTACATACTGTAGCTGCTGCGGTGTTTGTCTCTCAGCTTACATCTGCAGTCGGGGTAAACCTTGCAACCTGGTCAGCCAAAAAGGACGTTTTTCCAAGATCTATTTTTCTTTTTTAAGGCTACACTGAACTTCGACAGATTTTTACACCTTGGATTCCCGCAGTGACAGCTAATGCAGCATCCATCTTACATCCTGTCTCTTCTCTGAGTTCTCCAACCAGTATAAGTCAGTCGGATCTGGTCTTTGCTCTTGCTTTGTCACCCTCACCCTTCTTTTTTCTTGCTTACCCAGATAAAGTCCTCTTGCGCGTGCTGATAATAGTATGTTGTTGTCCTGTTGCTGGGTGACATGTCACATGATCCTTTTAAAGTGGAACTATTCTGTGCATTTCAGGCTAATTTATTTTTATTTCTGAGCCCAGAAGGGCTGGGATTGATCGAGTTATTGTCACAAATGGCTTTATTTACTTCAGACCGACCCTCTCCGTAGGCTGTCAGATCAGCCTGCGGGCAAAACGAGTGGATTGAGACTCTTCCGCATTAAGCCCCGCCTCCCGCCACTGCACTACATCGGGAGCGCGCACCGCACCTGCTTTCGCCGTCATTGTAACATCTCATAAACAGAAGGATTAGGCTCATATGAACTCAATAATAAAACAAACTACAATGTCAACACACAGCATACAGCCCTACATGTTGGAACCTGAATCAGAGCCTGAAAACGAAGTGGAAAACAGCAACCCACAGCAACGAATGCAGCAGGATGTCTCTCTTTGGTAAACTCACCAGCCATCGTTGGAAATAACTTTATCCCACGTTTTCCACCCGCCTGATGTATTTGTACATGCCCTTGTTAACCAGTAGAAGGTAACCAATCACCGAACCTTATCCCCCGGGACGTCACAAGGATTTCCACGTAGAAAAAACTCTCTAAAACGACACGTTTTTCGTTGCCATGGAAACCGGACGGAGAGAGTGCTGGAACTCAAACTCAAACTCAAACATGTGTTTAGGTGATAAAATAAACAGTGTCGTTCACATGTCTGATGAGGATTCAACACTAACACTGTAGAAAGCTCAGAAAACTCCAAATACCACAATATTTGGCCCTTTAAGGACTAATCTTATGTTCTAACCTGACCAGGTGATTTTTTTTTTTACTGCCTGACTAACAAACAATCTAGCCACAAATAAAAGAAAATATGTTGCCAGTTCAAGTAAATTCAGAAAGTTTTGCTTTCTTACCTGACATTTGTTTGAATCATGTTGACCTTCATATATGATGTTTTTTTTCTGGCTCAATCAGATTAATAAATCAATGAGTGTTTATCGTTAGTTTATTTGTATGTTTCTGACAGGTTCTCGTGAGTTTTTGGAGCCTTGTGTAAAAGCTGCTGGTACGTGGAGCACATTTCCCATCCTATTTTGGGTTTAAACAAGGAACAACGTTAAGCAGGACACAATGTTCAGAGAGAGCAGTAGTGTGGCTGGATGTGCTTTGTTGCCAGCTGCTATTTTTATTTTTGACAGTCTGTTGCAGCTTCCTTGCCAAGTGCATCTTTCTTTTTCCTGGTTATCAGGGTGACGGTTCCTCCGTATGACTGCTCACAGAAACGTCCAACCAGAAGAACTTGGAGCAGCTGCATAGAACGGACTCTAAAAATACAATTCTGCGTTCAGATGATTTCCAACAAGTCCATTTAGTCCACACGATGACAAGCTATGATGGAGTTCTGCCTCTACATGTCGAAGCAGACGCTCCATTTTTACAAGCCTTAAAGGCCTTTAGGGGTAAATTGAGCCGTAACACACACATTAATTTCCTGCTTATATTCAGTCAATAATGTAACAATTCCTGTTTATTTTAAGCAATAAAATAATTTAGGCTCCAGGACTTACCAAACTCCGGCACCCTGACTTAAATGAACACATCTGTTACAACATTTGCAGGTCATTTCTACCTGTTTCTACCGGTATTTTCATTGCTTGTTACTGCAGTTGATGGTTGCACATGCCCACTTTAATAATAACAGATGAAAAAAGCTGTTTGACTAAAACCAGAAGAATAATCATCAAGTTTTCTAAAAGTGATGTCAGTTATCAACTTAATATTTTGTATTTTAGTTTTCTAGTCAACATTGGTTTGGATCAGAGTTGCATTAAAGAGACGAAGAAATTTCACTCATTTCTTTATGAGATCCAAATCCTTTTTGAGGACATTTATGGAAATTTGTTGATTCTGCTCTTCTGTTAGAGGTCAAGCTATTCTTATGAGATTCTACATGGAATAATTAAAGATTGTTCTGTAACCAAGCACAAAAAATTAATCAGTAGTATTAAAACCTCTTAAAAGTTCTTTTATGTTTGAGGTTTCAGATCTTTGTCTGAGTGAACCAGTGGGCTTTAAAGGCCTGGTTTGCCTTTTCTTTGACTGGTTCTCTGCTAATCAACCATTTTGTCAAACGTTTAGTTTTCATTCACTTTCAGAAATTGAGTTATTCCAGTAAAGAAACTGATGCAAAAGGAGCACTGCCTGCATCTTTTGGTTTTTGTGAACTTTCATTCATTTAATTTGAGACTTTAGTGAATGTCAGTAATAAATGGGATTTTTACATTTCTATTGCTTTAAGTGGTTAGAAAAGGCTCAAGTCCACACCTGGATACTGTAAAGCAATTCCATGTTCCTCTGCTAGGAATATTGATGCAACTTTATTGACCATTCAGTCCAGCTGAGTTCTTGTCTTTGAAATGCCAAAGAAATTGGTCTTTTCCCATCATATATCCATGTACGACTGGCACATGGGACCCAGTTTATAATCTCTGGATATTTCCTAATACTTTCCTTCCAAACTGCTTCACTCTGAATTTTTTTAAGTTTCTCTCTCTAAGATGAGTATTGCATTATTGAGTCATAAAGCTTAGTTATACTGAAGAAACTGCAAAGAAATGTGTCAGAAAGAGACGGCGTTCCTCTAACGTGCCGTCCTATTCCTTCTCACTTCAGGCTTCTCCACCAGCCTATCAGGATGCTGAATCCTGGAAGCCCTGCTGCATCACACTGCAGTGTTTGCATGATCTGATTTTCACGGATAGCAGAAACAGTAACTCATTTTATAGTCATATAGGTCACTGCTCAGCAGGAAGTCGTGACTGGCCCAAAAAGAGAGGGCCACACAAACAGGAGGGAGGGAGGGAGGGAGGGAGGGATGGATGGATGGATGGATGGATGGATGGATGGCTTTCATTGCAAACTGATTTTGTTCCTGTTGTCATTCCTGTTGTAGACAGTAATCTTGCAGCCATTCAGGCCTTTCTGCCAGGCCAAATATGAATCAGACTGCGAGCAGCTGACAGGCCGCACTGGCAGAATGTAATTACAGTAAAAGGTCAACAGAGATCCAATCTGCTGTAATGACAGGATGGAAATGCTGGCTGAGCCAGAGGGTGTTAGACGCTGGCAGAGGGAGCAACGCAGCTGCTGGTCCTTACCGAGCTGTTTGAAGCAGCTGCACTCCACAAGCTGTTCGTACAGTCAAACCTGGAGATGCATCGCGGATGACAGCTGAGGAGCGTACTCTCATGTATCATGGTTTTTGGAGGTGGCGCACATCTTTGTCCACTCTAATCTCATACCAAATAATGCCACAACAGGTCCCACCGCATATAAAAATCCATGCAAGCCTGGGAATAATTGTCTAAATGTGTAATATAAGTAAAGTTGCGTATTCTTTTTCAGGTCCAGGCTCGTTCAGCAGGTGTTACAGGCTGTTTCTCAGGTTGGGTATGAGGAAGATTTGGTTGTTTTTTGCCCCGTCCTGAACATATACACTTTTTTTTTTTTTTGTTATAATGCAGCTTTTTCTTGGTTTTCAACACTTTTTTCTCTGAAAACAGAGAATCTATTTGCAGCGTTGTCACACAGTTTCTGGCTTGTTATGTGAGGTGCACTTTTCTCCCCAGTTTGGTGTCAGAATGGGTTCCATGATGTCTTTCATTTGCACAACAGCAGCTGTGTGCAGGAAGACACTGGAACTGGACAGTTTCTGTGAAAATTCAGCGCTGAACCCCAAGCCGAAAGGTGCTTTAATCAGACAAAACCTGCAGGCAGATTTCTACTTTGGGTAGATAGTAACTTGATCAGTTTAACAAACCCCAGAAAGATCACAGCAGAATGATCACACGTGGTGCTTCACAGTAAGTTTACCATTTGTTGCGCGCCATGGTCAGCTGTTTCTACTTACCATTATCAGCTGTGTGTCATCATGTCTCATTTCCTCTGCAGTGATTGGCTGGAGTGGCGTGCTGGGACGGACATAAGGCATAAGGAGTGCGCAGAGCTCAGGTTGAGGTCACTACCAACCTCTTCACCGGTTCTTTATGCTTGTTTTGAGTTGGGAGTCTCTCGTAGTCCAGTTTTTGGTTCTTTGGTTTGGTCCTCTTGTTTGTGGGCAGCCCAGATCCTACGGCTCATTATGTGGCTGGTTTGAGACTGCTCCCTTCTTTTGCTTATTTCAGCTAGAGCTCCCTTCTCCTTTGCCATGTTTTTCTTTTATAAACTTTTGTTAAATGTTGCTGTTTGGCGGCATTGTCTCCTAAACGTTATGGTTCCTGTTTTTGAGCCGTATTAATGTTTAGGGGCCGTAACACCATTCAATAATGACAATCAGAGACGAGGAAGTGGGTTGACTCATTATCAGGTAACATGGAGCTGTGATTTGTCAAGGTTTCATCATATTTGCACTGACTGGAAAAAAAATTGCAGATGTGCAGAATTTATCATAACTGCATTAATAGCTCAGATGACAACTCAGCAAATTTATGAAGGGACTGAAATGTTCAGGTGCTCATCTTGCTAACATGAATCTTTAATAATAATTTAACTTAATTAACAGGAATCTTTAATTGATTCATATCGTGCTTTTCAAGGCACCCAAAGCTCTCAACAGTGAATCCTTTATTCATGCACACCCGAGGATGGTAACGTGGATGTGTTGCCACAGCAACCAGGGGGCCGACTGATGGAAATGTGGGTGCCACCCCGTACCTAAAGCATCTGCAATCACCACCAAACATTCCTGCAGATTTACACAGCAGCAATGCCGATACTGGACTTGCCCAAATGTATGACAGATTGACTGGGAGAGCTGGATTCAAACCTTCTGGTTACTGGACAACCTGCTCAACCACCTGAACCTGAACATTGCCACTCCTTTACCTGCTTGTGCATAAATATTTAGTTACTCATCAACTATATTAAAGGTTAGAAGGCATGGTACAGAGGTCAACGATGTAAAACAGTAGTTAAGTGATACAGAACCTGATGCCTGGTTTTAGATCAGATCCGGTCAGGCCACAAGTTGGCGGGACAGCTGTGACAAATAGAGATTTTCTGCTGAGTGGAAGGATATTCTGATGACCGGATGTACTGTCCAGAAGGGGGACTGAGGGAGTGCAAGTCTGGACTTTTGTCCTGGACACCTGCCTCTGTTTGGTTCTGACACATAGCAGCATCATAAGACCGACTGGTTTTGCATCTTTCTTTGGTGTTTTCAAGCTGAAATGAGGTCATTTATTAATTAATGCATCAAAAGAAAATTAGGATGAATAAAAGACCTGAACATAGATTGAAACAGCATCAACAGGTTTGATCTTGTTTATTACTGACACTTAGTGAAACATTTTTTTGTCCTGTATCAGAGGTAGAAACTAAAAGAAATCCTTCTCTTTCCACCACATTCACATGTTCTTTTCAATGCTAGGACTGCCTCTGGGACTGTGTGCTTCTCCTTTATCTCTCCAAAGACAGCAGCTTCATTCATCACTGTCTTTCTTACAGCAATTAGAATTAAGAGTGAGAAAAACAACCATCCCCAGTTTGCCGCTGAGCAAGCCTGTGTGTCTGTCTTATTGCCCATCAGCTTATTTTTATAATCCATCTCTGCTGTCTCTTTTAGAAAATAAACAGACTTCTGGCTACCCGTGTGCTTGTCAGACCACACTGTCTTTTCTCTTCATCATCTTCATTTTCTGCCGCTTGTCCGGGGTTGGGTCGCGGGGGCAGCAGCCTAAGCAGGGAAGCCCAGACTTCCCTCTCCCCAGCCACATTTACCAACTCTGCGGGGGGGATCCCAAGGCATTCCCAGGCCAGCCGAGAGATATAATCCCTCCAGCGTGTCCTGGGTCTTCCCCAGGGTCTCCTCCCAGAGGGACGTGCCTGGAACACCTCACCAGGGAGGTCCAGGAGTCATCCTGACCAGATGCCCGAGCCACCTCAACTGGTTCCTCTCGATGCGGAGGAGCAGTGGCTCTACTCTGAGCCGCTCCTGGATGACCGAGCTCCTCACCCTATCTCTAAGGGAGAGCCCGGCCACCCTGCGGAGGAAACTCATGTCAGCCGCCTGTATACGAGATCTCGTTCTTTCGGTCACGACCCACAGCTCATGACCATAGGACCCGAGATATATAAACTCCTCCACTTGAGGCAGGACCTGACTCCCGACCCGGAGAGGGCAATCCATCCTATTCCGGCTGAGGACCATGGTCTCAGATTTGGAGGTGCTGATTCTCATCCCAGCCACTTCACACTCGGCCGCGAATCGCTCAAGTGAGAGCTGGCGATCACGACCAGATGAAGCCAACAGGACCATGTCATCTGCAAAAAGCAGAGACGCAACGCTGAGGCCATCAAGCCGGATCCCCTCAACACCTCGGCTGTCGCCTAGAAATTCTGTCCATATAAGTTATGAACAGAATCGGCAATAAAGGGCAGCCTTGGTGGAGTCCAACCTCCACCGGAATTGAATCCGACTTACTGCCGGCAATGCGGACCAAGATCTGACACATGTCGTACAGGGACCGGACAGCTCGTACAAGGGGGTCCAGTGCTCCATATTCCCGGAGTACCCTACACAGGAGCCCCCACGGGACAAGGTCAAACGCCTTCTCCAGGTCCACAAAGCACATGTCGACTGGTTGGGCAAACTCCCATGCCCCCTCCAGGACCCCAAAGAGAGTATAGAGCTGGTCCACTGTTACGCGACCAGAACGAAAACCGCACTGCTCCTCCTCAATCCGGGATTCGACTATCCGGCGGACCCTCCTCTCCAGGACCCCTGAATAGACCTTACCAGGGAGGCTGAGGAGTGTGATTCCCCTGTAATTGGAACACACCCTCCGGTCCCCCTTCTTAAAAAGGGGGACCATCACCCCAGTCTGCCAGTCCACCGGCACTGTCCTGAAATGAGTTTCTTCCACGCGATGCTGCAGAGGCGTGTCAACCAGGACAGCCCCACAGCATGCAGAGCCTTAAGGAACTTAGGGCGGATCTCATCCACCCCGGGGCCTTGCCGCCAAGGAGCTTTTTGACCACCTCAGCGACTTCAGCCCCAGAGATAGGAGAGTCCACCCCTGAGTCCACCAGCTCTGCTTCCGCATCGGAACACATGTTGGTAGGATTGAGGAGGTTTTCCCTCCTCAAGTATTCCCTCCACCGACCCACAATGTCCCGAGTTGAGGTCAGCAGCTCCACTGTACACAGTATTGATGGAGCACTGCTTCCCCCTCCTGAGCCGCCGGATGGTGGACCAGAATTGCCTCAAAGCCATCCGGAAGTCTTTCTCCATGGCCTTGCCGAACTCCTCCCATGCCCGAGTTTTTGCCTCGGCAACAGCCGAAGCCGCATGCGGCTTAGCCCGCCGGTACCCATCAGCTGCCTCCAGAGTCCCACAGGCCAAGAAGGCCCCATAGGACTCCTCCTTCCGCTTGCAGCAGTGCATCCTTCACTGCTGGTGTCCACCAACGAGTCCTGGGATTACCGCCACGACAGGCACCAACGACCTTACAGCCACAGCTCCGGCCGGCCGCCTCAGCAATAGAGGCACGAAACACAGCCCATTCGGACTCAATGTCCCCCGCCTCACTTGGGACATGTTCGAAGCTCTGCTGGAGGTGGGAGTTGAAGCTCGCTCTGACAGGGGACTCAGACAGACGTTCCCAGCAGACCCTCACAACACGTTTGGGCCTGCCAGATCTGACTGGCTTCCTCCCCCACCATCTGAGCCAACTCACCACCAGGTGGTGATCAGGGGACAGCTCCGCCCCCCTCTTCACCCAAGTGTCCAAGGCATGCGGCCTCAAGTCCGACGATACGACTACAAAATTGATCATCGAACTGCAGCCCAGGGAGACCTGATTCCAGGTGTACATATGGACACTCTTATGTTGGAACATGGTGTTCGTTATGGACAATCCAGCTGCACATCCATAATGAGGCCGTCCTGTTCCATCACATTCCAAAGCTGCTGTTGGACTGAGATCAGCGACTGTGGAGGCCGTTGGAGGACAGTGAACACATTGTCATGGACGAATGGAACTTTGTGACATGGTGCATCATCCTGCTGGAAGTAACTATAAAGGTCATAAAAAGGTTGGGCACGGTCAAACACATTACTCTTGTTGGCTGTGATGTTTATATGCTCAGCTGCTAAGTGGCCCAAAGTGTGAGAAGAAAATATCCAACATTATTAACCACCAGTGGAAGGCTGGAGAGATGCTTTCATGTTCTTTCCACGAAATTCTGACCCTATCATCAGGATTTTGCAGCTGAAATGGAGACTCACCAGACCAGGCTATGTTTTTCAATTTTCTATTTTCCAGTTTTTGTGAGTCTGAATGAATTGCAACCTCATTTTCCTCATGTTTACTCACATTCTTCACCAACAGGAGTTACTCCTGGTGTAGTTTTCTGTTTCTGCAGCCCATCTCCTTCAAGATTCAACATGTGTGTACATAGATGGAAGCATGTTTGTAGTAAGTGTGTATGTGTCTGGATTAACTAAAGAATAAAATCTGTAAAATTTAAAGGTTTCTTTCTGTGTGCACTACAGCAGTTCTGTGTGGAACTGTAAAGTAGGATCTGGGTTCCCCCCCTCCATGAGGTCTCCTTTCATGGTTTGTGAGATCCGAAAGAAAATGTCTGTTCAAAGTTTCTATATTTCTGGCTTTTGAAAAATAACTGAACCATTTCAGCTTTACTGATCTTTTAAAGATGCTTTACAGCATAAAAGTAACTAAAATGCCCTGCAGAGATAATCCAGAAATCTCACAGGGAAAGAAAAACTCTGAAACAGAACTCAGAAAGAATAAGAAACATCAAAACTTTTGCAGCATTTCTAAGGCAGACATTTGCTGTTCTGTGAATCGTACACATGAAGAGCAGCCTGAGAAAACACGAGGGAACAGAGCAGAGAGCAGAGAGCCCAGGCATTGATGTAGATCTGCAGCTTCTGAAATATTTCCACAGAAATGTAAACGCAGATCATCTGTTCTTCCCAACATGACTACAGATACTAACTGGATATGTTTGACCTCGAAGCATTCAGCCCGCAGCAAACCTCAAAACTGCGATCAAATAAACTTCACGGATCATGTTTGGAATTTAATAAGCTGTTTTACACTCCGACTAGGCAGAATTTATGGGTTTGATTTGTAGAAAAACACAACAACAAGAGATGAAGACTGCTCTTATTAATGTCCCTTTCTAGGGACATTTTGTAACATTTTCTGTTTACTGGCAAAAGTCCATGTCTGTATTAATAAACATGTAATCATTGGTGAATTATGACCTCCTGTAACAATCACACTCTCATAAACAAGTAATTTTATATTAGCTGATACATACGACAGGTAAGTTGGTGGGGAAGCGCCATGACAGTCTGCCATGCTGACACTACAGCAACCAGTAAGGGTCAAGAAGCACCAATAAGATGTGTTCCTTGTGAGCACATTGATAGAGACGCTGGCAGAGAAGATCACCAAGAGGCTTACTACCCTGGCAAGATAGAAAATCTGTCATTTACAACAGTGTAGGAGCATGTATATCCAGCAGCAGGGCAGGAGATGTTTCCACCACCAGCATGAAAGCAAACAAATGGAACTCAGGTGGAAGAAGGAACTCAAGATGGAGATTTTAAAAAGAACGCTGAAGTTGCAGCTTCCTCCTCCACAAGTAAAGCTTGTTCCATCCTCCACGAGAAGCCAGAACTTTTTAACGTAATTTTTGTTCTCGTTCTTTGAAGACAGTTCTCGACACACTGGGCTGCAGAACTCTTTTCTTGCAGCGCTCCGAGAAGTATCGTGTGATTGGTCGGACATTTGAGGTGGGCGTGGTTAACACGGAGAAAGCAGGAAGTGGAGTTGCTGCTTCCGCGTTTTTACTGATGCAGGTAAAACGGATTGTTTTGATAAAACAGCTGATTGAGGTGGTGAGAAAGTGCCAACATTTTTACATGTGGCATCAAAACACTCGGACCCAGCCGCGTGCACGACCCGCCCTGCCGCGGACGTAGTTGTTCGGTAAATATGAAACTAGAAACTCGGAGAGCAGAAACCTCCGCCAAGCACAATGTTAAAGAATCCTTTTAAAACATTCCTGGATCCAAACGGTGATCCGGATCACCTCCAGAATTTAATCAGTTCTTCATTTTCACATTTCCAAAAACTCTAGAAATGTTAATAAAAATCTGTCCGTAACATTTTGAGTTGTCTTGAGCACAAAGATGGCGGGAAAAACATAACTTCCTTGGTGGAGGTAACAACCAGGTTCATTGCACATAAAGCAGACATCGCCCCCCCGCAGTGACCCCGCCCCGCTGCAGCCCTGCTTCTCCTGGAGGATGGATGGACCTGACGAAGAAGACGTTTTTTCTTGTTCTTGCAGCATTGAGAAGCAAGTATTCAGTTCTTGCTTATCATGGAGGATGGAACAAGCTTTAGTCAACTTGTGCTGCCTAAATTAGTCTGAAGCTAACCGGTTTCACTGGGTTTTGTAGGCAGTGTTGTGTGTGTGTGTTTATGTAGTCTCTGTAGCTTTCAGTAGTCGCAGTAAAATGCAGCTTATAAAACCTTCCCACCTGCTTTTAGTTCAACTATACCCTGACTGAAAGCTACTGAAACCATGTAAACATACATTATTCTCCACCAGAGGAGAATGACACGTTTTCCCTGTATGTGCTGTTATATGTGACTTACTGGACAGCAGAGGATGGAATCATGTTTTCAACAAGTCGTCTCTGTTCCATGAATTAGTTCTGCTCATAAACCAGTTGATTCCAGTCAGCACAGTGACTTCACCTGCTTCAGTGGCTGATCAGAACAAACACAGACGACTTGTTGAAGTGTTGTCCAGGCTTTTTGATCCAAACCAGCTTCCATTGTTTTAATAGCTGCTTGTAAGGGTGAGACGCTTCAGTGCCTTACATGTCTTTTAAGTCTTCTTGTACAATGCAACAAAAGTTCCACTCTTTTCCACAAAATTTCATATCCATCATAAAGTTTCTAAATAAAAGTACAGTTTTATTTACTGAACACCACAGTCGCTAAATAAGTGTTTTTCTCTCTAATTAAAATATTACAAGTGTTTCCAGCAGCTCTCTTGACATTCATCTCCTTATAAAAGGAGAGAAGATAATGAGAGATGACAAGTGCCTTGCTTCATCTCAGGCAAATATCGTGCACCGTGTCGTAGTTTATAACATTAAACTTGTTTAAATGAAAGGTAAAAATCTGTAATTGGTGTTTCCACTGAAATTTAATTGACTCTTATTTTGTATAACTATCCATTGTCAGAGTTTTTTATGTCTGTGATTTTGTGGAAATATGAAAATAGAATAAATATCTGCAGCCAAATATAATTCATGGAATCATAAATGATAGAGAGTGTCTCCATCCCCTCTCAGACAACATACAGAGACTCGTCATGGAACAGCAAAGTAAAACTGGTTTAACACACACTCGGTTCTCTTAAACACACTAAAAGCTGGATTAGAAAAGCCTGAAGGCTTCATCTGGCAAATCAAATAGAAAATCTTAAACAATCCATACTTTGATTTGTCTTCTTTAACATTTTTAGTCTATATCTTCTCATTGGTTGCCAAAAATGCTCAGAAACAACTTATTTCCACATTATGCTCCTGAAGCTGACTGTTTATATCCCGTTAGTGTTTGGGAACATCTACGTTTGTCTTGATTTTCTGGAACGTGGTTCTCCTTTGGAGAACTTTCCTCCCCCTTTTTCTTTACCGTTCTTCTTAGACACTGAGATAAGGCTTCATCTTATAGCCAAACAAGATGTGCATCAGACAAGTTTGAAGTCCAGAAACACAAACATGTACTATACATGATGTTGTCTAACCTCTGACCAGGCCAAGGGAAGGTTTATTGCCTTGCATGGCAATACTTTTTATCATGCATTTGTAAATCATCTGAAAACGAAGGGAGGGGAATCTTTAGGCATCTCATTAGATTACGATTCAGATGGCTGTGATGTGAGTATAAAACATTATTTTAGGCATCTGTTATTCCCCGTGTGAGCAGCAGCTCGGAGTGGAAACATAGCAGTCAGCTACGCCGATGGCTTCTTGAACTGAGACACAGAATGAAGACATAATCACGCTCATCTATTGGCTGAATGCCGGACGACTTCTGCTTCTGCAACCTTAGAGAATAATCTGAAGTAGTGTCAAATTCTTGCTGACTGGAGTCGTTGACCATATTTTTATCCCAAATTTCACCACATCTGCCTGTGACAAAGTGGGTGAGACTGTAATTGTTCACCACTTGTCCCTAACATTTACGTTTGTCATATTTGTCCCTTTAACTTTATTCTGTTATTTCTGTTGCCAGGTAACCGTGCTGCACTTACTATCCCAGGTTCTTAGTGTTTGCATTGTGTTGCATTTTTCATTGTGTTACCATTTAACTTTATTCTTTAACTCCACCTTGCAGGATAGGTTGGGGAACCTACCAACCCAGCACTTCATCATTGCAGGTGTGAGTGACTTCTTGGATTAGTTGATTGGGGGAAATCAAATGGAGGATTTCTCTTCTGTAGTTTCTGTAAGTGTGGGTTTATTTAATTAATAATGTATTAGAACTGGTAACCTTTTTGTATATTTTTTGTTTGTTTTGGAATTTGGTTTGTTCATTAATGTTGCGGTAGAATAAGGTTGTTGGGTCTAGTGAGCTCAGGAAATGGTTTAGGCTAAATCAAATCAGGTGTGTGTCTAATGGGGTATATAGGTAGTCAGTTTTGGGAGCTTGTGAGGAGAGAGGGTGAGGGAAAATTATGTGAAACTGGTGACTGATTGCCTGCTGATCTTTGAAACTGTACAATGGACAACTTCTGGAAAATGAAATGTTCATCTTTAAGGAAATCCCAGGACTGCTGATTCTGTCTATACCTAATATTCTTCAACCTTGGACACACTATCTCACACTGCCCATGAGCCATTTCTCCCAAATATCCTCCTACATGTACATGCTTGTTTTTAGATCTTAATGTCACAGTGAATTATGTTTTAAATAAACAGGGCGGACTACAAACTGGCAAACCAAGTAGAATAAACACTCGCATAACAACAACACACAGGTGGATTGGATGAACGAAATGAAACCAGGTGACCTGATGAACAGGAAAGGGAAGTTAAACCAAACACACAGAGGAGGAAAACTACAAAATAAACCAAGAAAGCAGGCAAAACACTGCATATCCCCCCAACAGAACTATAAAACCAGAGCAGTTAAGCCACAATGACCTTTGTATTGTTCTCTGCTTCCTGTTTGTGCTTCACTTGAAGTGAAATGAGAGCTGCGTTCGCAGACCAACCCGAATTTGCTGCTTTTATTTGCATAATTTTCTTTACACATCGCCGCCTCCCCAAACAAACCGAAGCTGAAGTGCTTTTACTCGTTAGCTTTAATGTAGATTTCACACTCAGCCATTGTGTCCGTTATGTCTGCACCACAAACTGTCTGGATTAGAAATGCATATTGATTAGAAATGGTCCATGTCCACGCTGCAACATATCTACATAACTGCTTGCTGTTCATCCGTTTGAATGTTTCCAGGGACATGGACAGTTTTCCACACCTGCGAGTATTACAGTGCAGCCTAGCAGCTTAAAAACTGAGAAATATTATTTAAAACCCATAAAGAAAACATTAAAAAGTCAGTAAATGAACTGCTTGCTCGTGTAGATTTTGACCTCTTTAAAGGGTTCCTATGATGGTATTTGGAGTTTTCTGAGCTTTCTACAGTGTTACAGTGTTGAATCCTCATCAGACATGTGAACGACACTGTTTTTTATCACCTAAACACATGTTTGAGTTTGAGTTTGAGTTCCAGCTCTCTCTCCATCCAGTTTCCATGGCGACGAAAAACGTGTCGTTTTAGAGAGTTTTTTCTACGTGGAAATCCTTGTGACGTCCCGGGGGATAAGGTTCAGTGATTGGTTACCTTCTACTGGTTAACAAGGGCATGTACAAATACATCAGGCGGGTGGAAAACGTGGGATAAAGTTATTTCCAACGATGGCTGGTGAGTTTACCAAAGAGAGACATCCTGCTGCATTCGTTGCTGTGGGTTGCTGTTTTCCACTTCGTTTTCAGGCTCTGATTCAGGTTCCAACATGTAGGGCTGGATGCTATGTGTTGACATTGTAGTTTGTTTTTTTATTGAGTTCATATTAGCCTAATCCTTCTGTTTATGAGATGTTACAATGACGGCGAAAGCAGGTGCGGTGCGCGCTCCCGATGTAGTGCAGTGGCGGGAGGCGGGGCTTAATGCGGAAGAGTCTCAATCCACTCGTTTTGGCAGCAGGCTGATCTGACAGCCTACGGAGAGGGTCTGTCTGAAGTAAAGAAAGCCATTTGTGACAATAACTCAATCAATCCCAGCCCTTCTGGGCTCAGAAATAAAAATAAATTAGCCTGAAATGCACATAATAGTTCCACTTTAAGATGTTGTTTGTGATGTTTGTCCATGTAGCCAAAAACAGTTCCAGTGGAAGCGAAGCGTCTACATAGCTGTTCTGTCCTCAACTTTTATTTGTGCTTTTAATGCATGCAATAATTCAAACTATTAAACCAGTACCACTGATGTAACAGTAAACATGCATATTATTAACCTCATCTCAGGTAGCAAATGTTGAGCTGACAGGTGTAAAAATGTATTTTAATCACGTAGTTTTTAAATGTATATTTGTAGTTTATTCTGTTTAAACATCAGAAGTGTTGTAGTACACAAGATTTCCACTAGGAGGCATCTGACTGTTTACAACAGTTTTTATCAAAGTTTTCACAATAAAATAATGTAAAAGTACGGAAGCCGAGAGCGGCCGCGGTCGTGTGTGTTTTTATTTTAAAACACCATTATCTAGTTATGACGGGATAACCAACTTTGTTTTGTCGTGATAACGAAATAATTATCTCATTATTTTGAGAAAACAAACTTGTGTTGTGATAACGAGATAATCATCCCATGATCAGGAGAAAACGCTCTTCGTCATCTCAAGGTGGCCACTGAAAAATTAAACAATAAGGGATATTTCAGATACATTCATGTTTGTTCAAGTTGGCGCTTTTTCTATTTTTATTGATTTTACTCTATCATTGTCATGTCTCCTTTTGTGTATTATTGTGTTAGTGCTGTGGTTCCCAGAGTTTTTCTGCAGGCCCCCCTTTTCATCAGCGACAATAATGTCGACCCCCCCCACCCGTCACATGGACCACAGAAACATACTTAGAAATGCGTCTTTAGTTTTAGTGGCTGTATTGTAGGTATCTATAATTAAAACCGTATCAGTACTTTTATCCATTCTTCTGCGGAAGTATAAAACATTTTAAACCAGGAAACTCTGCAAACAACTTTAGGTGAGTAAAGTTTACTGAGACAATGCTGCTTTAGTAAAACAACTTTTCTATATATGATAGTTTATTTCTAAAGTAACCTGCAGGCTTTTCTTTGTGTTCAGGATGAAATGTACTCAAGTGGTGTTGGAACTTGTTTGGCTTCATACTTCATTATATTAGATGATAATATTTTGGTAAAAGGAAAAGAATGGTCTCATTACCCACCACTGATTATTATTATTTGTCAAGCAGGGACAGATATGCTCCATCATAGTCTGTTCTGTTTTTTACTACTTGAAGTCTCTCTTGTTGATTTATCATAATTTCCTATGAGTACTTTTACAAATTCATCCAGTGTAAAAACTCCCAAGTTTTATTTAGCCTTGCCGCGCCCCCCCTGTGATAACTCTGGGACCTCCAGTTTGGGAACCTGTGTTAGTGTATGTTGGTCTGCAGCTTAACTTGCACTATGTGCCCATAACAAATTTCCCCTTGTGGGACAATAAAGTTTAATTCAAATTCATTTTTAGTGAACAGCCTCAATAAATGGCAAATGTTTCCTTTTTTTAAAAATTTTTCTTATTTTATACTTACACAACCTTCTAAATGTTCACCACAACCCCCTTTTTTAGGATTATTTTCAGAAACAATTTGGCACACTAACTTCCGAAATCTTCATTAGTCGATTTGCATCTTAAAACCTCTTTAAGAGAATAAACAACACATCTACAATGTCACCTTTTCCTTGCTGCTAATTTGCGTCGTATCTCTGTCGCTGTTAGTCTCGCTTTCATTGAGAAGAGGATGTGAGTGCATCTCTGATGAGGAAAACATTATCCCTGCACAATCTAATCTGCAGCATTTCATTAGCTGACTGTCATTCATCAGCTCTCCCCCCTTCTTCTTCTTCTTCTTTTCTTCTTTTCTGCTTTGGAGACTCTTGAGCCTCTGAAAAGACCTCCTCTTTACTCCAAACGGTTTCTCATAACAGGAAGTCTCTGGAGGGCTACAGTTTGTTAAACTTTCATCTTTACCAGGATCTATTCTTAACTTAAAAGAAAGCTTCTCAGAAAACTAAACAATCCCTGGAATTTTGTCAGATTTCCACTCAGGGAAGAAACTCTTTGTACTCAGATGCTTTTTATAGAAGGTTTGGGACACTTCTACTACTTAAATAACAAATGTACCTTAGTCAAACTTCAGAACCATAAAGCCTGAAACAAATGTCTAGTCGTAGAATAATGTAGACACAAACTGGGCGATGAGATGACTCTGCCAGATGCCACAAATATCATAACTCCCCGACTGTTAAAAGGTGCAGCATGAGCAGTTTTCTGATGCAGTGTAGTAAATAAACATAACTCCATGTCGCTTTCAAGTCGGGTGTTTGTGAATAGATGTAAAATGTCAAGCATTAGTTGGGAAAATAATATGCCCATAAGTCTGTATATTGCTGACCATTGCTGCTATTTATATTGCAGGTTGTCGGCTGGCTGTCAGCAGCTTTGCGGTCTTATTAAAAGCACATCAGGTGTGCTGTTCTGGACTCAGCATCGGCTTAAGCTGATGACAGGGATCAGGTTCCGTGTGAATATAGGACCCAGCATGCAGAAGAAAAGCAAACCAGAGTTAATCATCTAATATTCACATTGCAGAACAGCTGCAGGCCGCCGCACACACACACACACACACACACACACACACACACACACGAATCCCATTGAGTTGTCAGAACTATTTCAGAATAAATAAAGTGTTTGACAGCAGAAGCTGAAGGAACAGCTGTTGTTAAAGGGGGAAAAACTTGATACAAACATCACTTTTTTTCCCAAATGTTTTGAAGTCAAGCTGGATATTATGTCTTTATGAGATGCAGTGACCTTGTCAAGATATGTCATCCAGGTCATTCACGGCTTGAATGTGCAGAAAAATATTTGATCTAAAAATAGTCATTGGTGTAGAATAAATGTTTTCATGTTTTTATATATTATATCCAAAGATGTATCTGGTTTTCCAAGGAATTTTCCCCCTTTAACATCAGCGACATAAATTGCATCACTTGATGGAGGATAATCTATATAGAACAACATGAAGATATATATACATATTTCTGTTTTTTCATGTGGTAACTGGTGTTTCTATTGATGCTTATTGCGATCTAAGTGCAAATGTCTAGGTTGGATATTCACATTGTGATAATTAGCGAAATATTTCAAACTTCACCTCTGCTGCTGCCTTTATTCGTGACATTTTTATCACAAAGTGTCAGACTTGTGTTTGCAGCCTCATTACACACTCTTTTTCCAAAAGGTGAACATATCATGTTGAAGTGAAGCGTTTCATATCGACCCATCTCCCACATTTCCACTGACTTCAGCAGCTCATTAGGATTTCTGCCTGATGAAATCAGCAACCTTTCCAGATAAGAAACTAATTGGAGCCCAGATTTGGGCCAGTTCTGGTTAATTTCTTCCATTCCCTGTCGAAGATTGCACAAAGTTCACACAAATTCACTCAAGTGGAAGCCCTTCTGATTAAAGAAACATATTTCCATAAAGCAGAAATAGTGATTTTTAACTCATTTAAGTCAAAGCAAACTAGACTCATATGATTAAAAACATATTTCTTCATGTGAAACATAAAGAGAAATCACTAAGAATTGTTCCCGGAGCCAAAACCTTAAAAAAGCTGAGTTATTTTAAATAAAACCTAAATGAAAAATGACTTGCTGCATAGCATCTGATTATATTTTCTGTATTTTCATCTTCACGTTCATTCATGCCTGTTATCTGATGCATGTTCATACAGAAGTTCATACTTCTGTTGTGCCACTGAATAAACCAGTAGATCATTATTTCTGAGTGTACTTTTTCATCAATGTAAATCTGACGATATGAAGAAGAGATATTCGGAAGTGAAAAACATAAATATGCATAATAATTCTCCTCAAACACATTAACACTGTATTGTCAAACTGGTGCATCTGGGACATTCTTAACCAGCGGGGTTTGTTATGGAACCAAATCATCGCAACCCAAACGCCTTCATCTGTTTTGGGAAAGCTTTTCCTCGAGGTTTAGGTGGATGTTCACGGTTTGATCATCCTTCTGTCAGGTCAGGCAGTGATGTTGGATGAGAAGCAAAGTCTCTGCTCTGATACATCACAAAGGTTTTCTATTAAACTGAGGTCAGAGCTCTGTGCGGGTCACGTTCCTTCACACACGTGTCTTCATGGATCTGAGAACCTGAACTTAATTATCCACATTTTTATAATAGATTCATCTATTATGTATTTACGTGTACAGGCAAATATTTAGATTTAAAGTTTGCCATTACTGTTGATACTTGGTCTAAAATAAATTAGAAAAAATACAAAATTGAGCTTGGAATTTAATTTTTTAATTTATTTTTACATAATTGATTTATTTTCTTTGAGTTAACATGACATTCATGTTATCATATAGTGCCCAAGCTAAAGCTAAATGTTTACGAGCTTTGTGCAGCTGGGTGTAAACATACCTTCTTTACACAGCTATAGATTTTCTCATGCAGTTTTCTTTTGGCTTTCTTGCAGAAATAGTGTTCATTATTGCCATAAAAATATTTTGCACAACCTGCTGTTTATGCACTGATCCTGAGTGCAGATTTAGATTTAGTGTAGCAAGCTAGAAGGAAGTTAAACCTGTTTCTGGCAAACAGGAGCAGTGAGATCATTCCACATGACAAGTGGGCTGGATAAATGTGACAGGTGTGGGCCGAATAAACCACAATAGTTCACCCATCCAATAAGCATCTACCTGAAGGATGATTATGACACTACAGTGGTGCAAAAGTAAAATATAAATAGCATGTGATGTTTTTCTTGCCACAAAACTTTTTTTCACATCAGAAAAATGTAACTTTTGTAAGGTCTGCAAGAAATATATAGAATGCTTGTACATAATGGTAAAATGAACTAATAAAATGTGCAGATAACATCTTTAAAAGTAACTCAAAGGATGTAGTAACATGAGCTTCTGTGGAGCTTATTTACCATAACTAATCCCCACTGTGCTAATTAAATTATGAAGAACATTTATCTGTTTCTGCAAATAATTTATGGAGAAAACTCCCCAATAACGTGTTCAAAAGAGTTTAACTGAAGCTGATGTGCATAAAATAAAAGTAAGGAGAGTTTTTCTGGTGACTGTGGACGTTCATAACATTGACTGGTTTGTACAATGAGAAGAATCTGCCATCTAGTGGATAAATGAGGAGTTACAACCAGCCAGTAATTGACGTTTTTGCCTGAAGTCAAAGTAATTAGTTATATTTCAATAATACTAAACTGAAATAAAAAGTTGTATTTTTAAAATCTTAAATTGTTATGGACTGGGAGAGAAACGAGTTCATAAAAAAATATCTTGAGTGAGATAAGACTTTCCCTTTCGACTTTTGTCCTGTCTCGCTTTCCGTAAATCAGTTAGCATGCTGGATGCTAAGGTGTTAATTGTAGAGAAGCGCCTTTGCTAACCTTGTTAACCTGTCGTTAACCTGTTAACCGGTGTTTAACTGGGACTGAAATGTCATCGAAAATGTCTGCAGGCTCTCAGCTGGAGAACGCGAACCCAGTTATCTTCCAGCGGTCCGTGGAGAGGCTCCTCACGGCGTCCGAGGAGGACGAAGACGTGCACGACGCCATCGATGACAGAGAAATCTTCGATATCCTCTTTTAAATTCCAGATTTTCTCTGGTTTAGACTGGTTTTACAGTCTTCAACTGATGTTACATCTGATAATAGTTTGTCTTTTTTTTTTTTTTTTTTTTATAATGGGGGGTTCAGACTGGTTTTTACCTCCCAGATAGTTTGTTTTTTTATGATGGGGAAGTCTGACATTTAAAAAGAAAAATAAACCTATTTCTTTCTACCAGGATTTATTTAATCTTAGACGTTTAAATCTGTATTTTAACATAGATTTTGACCAACGACAGGTTTGAAAAGTTAAATTAGCTCATAATTAATCATTTAAAAGCGTAAAAAGCTCCAAATTTTTCATCTGGATCTGAACTGCAAGTTTTATTTGATGACTTTGACAGTTCAGATTATAGTTTTTAGTCATTTTACTGGATTATCATCAGATATTAATGAAAAGAAAAATAAAATAATTGAATTGAATTGGCAGTGGGACATTTTAATGTTTTAATGTCTGTTTGGTCACAATGTTGGTCAAATAGAAAGCAATCAAATATCTCTGGTTATTTCTCAGTAAATTGATGCATAAAGTCATGTTGTTTTTATTTGCAGTGGAGTTATTAAAGTAAATATTCTGTGTAAAAGATTAATCGATAATACTTCATTTCATTTGTTGTCTTACATTCTTTAACTGATGTTACATCTGATCAGATCCATCAATGACCCAGAACATCCTCTGTCTCTGGAGGAGCTCAACGTAGTGGAACAAGTTCGAGTCAAGGTAGGAAGGAAAATTCAGCCGGGCTTGAACTCGCTCTGTGATTCGTCACAGTGTTGAATTAAATCAAATTTTATTTCTTGAGCACTTTTCATGCCACGGGCAACACAAAGTGCTTTGCAAGATAAAAATCAAGTCATAAGGATTAAAACAAACAGTAGATAACAAGACATTTAAAAACAATAGACACAAGCTCTTTCCACACACTCATACACGCACAAGGACATAGAGCAAACACCCCCACATACCCCGAAATACATCATTCCCTGAATACTGTCTCTTTAACCGAATGCAGGTTAACAAAACAAATAAAACATTTATTAAGTGATAAAAATTCTGAGTTGGAGCAGAGGTGAGGAAACTATACCGAGGGATCCATCCACACCAGGAGCAAGTCCCCCACATGCTCGTAGGGGCCGATGCCAGAAGTTAAATAACCTTAAGAAACAGCAAGAAGAAATAAGAGCAACAATAATAAAAATACATAAAAGGACTTGACAATAATGTACTAAAAATAAGAAATCAAATTAAGTCATTTAGAAATAAATAAAATAATAAATGAAGTAAAATAAGATAAGTAAATAAAATAAAAGAAATCCACCTCAGCACACATGCAGAGGTCCGTTCAGATATTCTGTTCTTCAACTCTGCAACTTTTAAAATGACATTGATCATATTTCATGGTTAATATTTAGTTATTACTTTATATTCATTTGATTTGTGTAGATATGATGGCAGCAAGTGTAGGTGCAAAGGTTTCTGCCTGATCAAATATTTTTTAATTAGCTTTAATTTGCACTTTGACATGCTTTGATTGACACTTCAGAAAGCAGGACGTGATATATCTCCATGTGTTGGTCTCCTGAAGACGTGACCAGCCCAGCAGTATGACCCGTTTCCCCCCCCCCTCAAGGGGTCACCCGTCCTGCCACCCAGTTGTCTTTGCAGGAAACCATCTTGTGAGTCGTCCTGTTGTTTCCTTTTCATTTTCATTTTGTGTTTTTCTTCTGGGGAAAAAACAGAATGACAAGTTTACAAAAAGAAGCAGGACAGGTGAATCTACTATATCAGACCACCACAAAAGAAATATACAGATGGTGGATTGGGACGAGGCAAAGATCAAATGTTTAAAAAAGCAAAAAATTCATGGAAGCCATAAAAATCAGGTGGTGTGCCAAAATCGACTGTAATGAGCCCAGATGTGGCACTCTGTCCTGCAAAGACCGCCGATGGCGGGAGGCGTGACCAGCTAGAGAAAGAGCCGAGCTGGTCACGCTCAGGTCAGGATACAACCAGCCGATGAATACAATACAACTTTATTTATAAGGCACTTTAAAAACAACAATGTTGACCAAAGTGCCACATTGTGGGGGGTAAAAAAAAAAAAAAAACAGAATATCATACATCAGGTCAACTTAAAAAAAATTAAAACAATTGAAATAAAATCAGATGTAAAAAGTCAACTTATTGTGCAGAAAAAGCCAGCTTAAAGAAACGGGTCTTCAGTACAGATTTAAAAGCAGATACAGAGGAGGCCTGTCTAACGTATAAAGGAAGCTCATTCCACAGCTTGGGTGCTGAAACCACAGTCCCGGTCCGCTCTGAGCTTCCGTTTCGTCCTGTGTAGGGATGGAGGAGCTCAGAGAGGTACCGCGGGGCTCCACCATTCAGACATTTAAAAACCAATAAAAGCAGCTTAAAATGGATCCTGAAGTGCACAGGCAGCCAGTGGAGAGATGAAGACCTGACCCATGTCAGATGAAGGGTCAGTCGACGCATAAAAGCAAGTTTCTTTCACTTCTCTGCCTTTTTCTTTCCATTCATCTTAGATACGAATATTTAGGCTTTTATGAAACATTGTGATGCCGTTGAACATCTGTAGATTCAGTCCTGCAGATGTGGAAGTGTGGCCACGTCCTTCTCTTTTCCTTCTTACAGATTTCACCTCCTGTCTTTTCTTCACCTACAGAGAAAGACGAAGCGCTAAGATGACAGGAGCATATTTGTGCAAAACAGTGATTTTTTTTTTTTTTTTTTTATCCTGATTGAACAAAAATGCACATTTTAATCTAGTACAATTTTATCTAAATTTTTCCCACACGATAAATAAACATATTTGCATATTTATTTTGCTGACAGATCCGTCCTCATTAACCGTTTAGCTTCATGGAGCTCATCGATTCAGCTTTTTCTCACACATTTCTTCACCCCTTCAACTCTTAATGCACATTTTAACCAAGGATTCTTTATTGTCATATCAGCTCACATGTCGGAGATACGAAATTGGAACCAAGGTCTCGGTAGTGGCAGAGAGAAGGGAATACAAATATATACTAAAAGCTATACAGGAGTATAAATAGAAATAGGAGATAAGTAGAAATATAAGCTAAATTTAAAAATAATAAAAATAGAAATATAAGCTAAACACAATTTAAAAATATACACTGAATATAATGTAGGCTACATGTGCAAGGGGTAGATTACATGGGTTAAGAAGGTTATTGGATTTGATGAATTCCTCCTGAGAGTATCTGCTTTCCTTTCAAACACTTTCAGTAAAACATGAAGCTGTAAATCTGCTCATGTTAAGCGTGCCTTGCTTTCCACAGGCCACCAGATTGATCTGTTCATGTCGGAAATGTTTGGCTGCTCTGCATCGCGTGTTCAGGAAGCTCTCCTCATGCTGTCGCTCAGCTCTGACTCACGATGCAGGATGTTATTTTTACTCTGTCTTCAGGTTAATGATGCCGAGAGCACCGTGGGTGTTGAGTTCACACCGACAATCCCTCACTGCAGCATGGCCACGCTCATCGGCCTGTCAATCAAAGTCAAGCTCCTGCGCTCCCTGCCGGACAGATTCAAAGTAAGTGTGTGGATTTTCTCTCTGTTTTAACCTCCTGTTCTTGTAGACTGTTAGTTAATGAGATGGTTTTCTGTTCCTCCTCAGATTGATGTTCATATAACTCCTGGCACTCACGCCTCAGAGGAAGCAGGTAAAACACACCGTTAAAGGCGTCGGCTTTGTTTCTCAGTTGAGATTGCTTCATTTTTTTCCTGATGTTTTTGTGCAGTAAACAAGCAGCTTGCAGACAAAGAGAGGGTGGCTGCAGCTCTGGAGAACTCGTCTCTGCTGGAGGTGGTCAACCAGTGCCTTTCCACCAGGAGCATCTGAGCTTTTTTTGTTAACAGTGTATTTTTGCAGCAGAACTCTGAACAGCAAGACATTTTCTATTCATTTAACTCCGAGATGCTTCTTCTAAGCATCATATTCTTCCTTTTTTTGTGACTGAAGAGCTATAGCAGCTTTACAGTGAAGCGTAAGATGGTGAGGATTCTGCAAAGTCCTGAGAGAAAACCACAGCCTCATCAGCTCAGTGGAAAAATAGAGAAATCTGCAGCAACTTCTGTCTCTTGTACATAATAATGCTTTTGATATTTTAATAAAAATGTACAGATCAGATTTGATCTCCTCCGTTATTTTAACTGATGATAAAATATCATTTTATCCACCCAGCTAAAACAAAGCATGCCAGATATTTCACTTAAAAACTAAAATCTTCAGAGAAAATTGTTTGATGAGTTTAAAAGCAAGTTTCAATTCAGCAAATATCAAAGAGTAATTATTTAAATTTGGCAATTTTTTAAAACAAACAATTTTCAAATTTAAAATAAGAACTTGAGTTATTTTTAACTACAAGTCAGGTGGACAAATGAAAGCATTTATGTGTTTTGTCTGTTTTAGAAGCAATAAAAAACTAGAAGATTCCTGAAGAAGAGATGATGGGTGTTGATGCTGCTGCAGCCTTCCTAAATGCACATTTCTACTGGCTAAGATATGTAGGGGCTGTGATGGTGACAGAAAAGACCCAAATGAGAAAGAGGGGCTGCAGACCGACATAAACCTCATCACAAACTGCAGCGGCGTCATCGTGACGTTAGATAGGCTGCCATGACAGACAGAACATGCTGTTTTCACACTTTGCATGCTTTGTTTGCTTAAACTTCCAGAAGGAACAGCAAATGATATGTTTTATATCAGCAGAGTGGTGTCTCCACACTAAAAAAAAAGAACTATCGAATCTAATATTGTAACAAGCTGATATCAAATGACCTAATCAGGAGTATCGATGTATCCATCTTGATGCACCATGTGCTCAAAGCTTTGTCACACATAAAAATAATTTCCACTGGTGTCGTCTGTGCTGTAGCAGAAGCATTGAGACACTCATTATTTCTTAATATTTTTCTCTTAAGGAGCATTTCTAACAATCTTTCAGACTCTCTCTGAACTAATAAAATAATTCAGGAGAATCTGTTACTGAAAACTTGACACATCTTTGCATGTTTTGTCATTTTGTCCTTAACTGTTTAAAAGTTCACACAAAGAAAAAGGCCAAAGAATAATGTTTCTTTGCATTGTTCAATTTGTTTTGGACAAGAATAATCAGAATAAATGTTTGTTATAAAACTAATTTTCCATATTTTGACCGTTTTATCCTTGTTATGTTACTATTAACATTTATCTAAAAAAAAATTTGCTAAAAAAACCCCCACCTATTTTGGGTTTTACATACCCAAACTAACTGGTAGAAATGACTCATGCAGGGTTATTTTCACAAGTCATAGTCTACAAATTTACCTCTACCGAGACCTTAAAGGGTTAAGGAGAGGAAACAGGAGAGAAACCAGAGTTCCATCGATTGATAGAAGAACAGGACTAAAAATCAGAAGCAACAGATCTAATGGAGTTATGATTCATTCCCAAAGTCTGGAGCTCATCTTGACTGAAGCAGTGCAGAATCATCTTACAGGAAGCAAAAAGCAGCTATGTGGAAGCACTACTTGTGTCCACATTTCCCCACTAGGTGGCGCCATTCACCCATGTAACATGTAGAGCAACTGGAGGAAGGTTTGTGTCGATCAGATGAGGGGAGGCAGTCTGGCAGAACCAGAACACAGATGTCAAACATGTTGTCCACATGTTCACTGAAAAGTTTTCCATTGAAAATGACAAACTATAAATATAGGCCACAATATGACTCCAGCTCAGTAAGAGATCAAATTAATCATTGTTATTTGAAATAATTTGGCAGAAATGGAGGGTGTAATGCATGAGTACTTGCTTTTTATAAGTTCTCAGACTAAAATGCATTGGTATGCTGTCACATGCAAAAGTTGACACATAGTGTATTGCAGAATAACAAGATAACTGTTCGTCAGGCAAAGTTAACATGCCTTTTTCTTCTTCTCCTCTTCCACATCTGGAAACATTGCATCAGTGCTAAAAACCCCGGATAAAAGACACAGCGGCACAGCTGCATTGGGCGAAACCAGAGCGATATATAGTTACGGTTCAGTCAACGGAAATGGTCAAATAGATGCAAACTGGACAACTTTAAGATGGCATTTTGCCTGTTTGATTTCCTTTTTTTAACAGCACAAATATGTATTAAACAAAATAAATAAATAAATAAGAATAATATTCGCTTATTGTTATTAGAGAATTGATAGGTTAGCAATTGTTCTGCTTTCAAATTAGCCGTTAAGTAGCATCAGCATGCTGATGGTCTAAAGTGTTTTATTTAATATATATATATATATATATATATATATATATATATATATATATATATATATATATATATATATATATATATATATATATCCTTTATATTACTTGACCACACCTGCAAAACCTGGCTTTTTGACTAGCTAATCCATTTAAAGTTGGCTTAAGCTCATTAGCAGAGCATTATATTCTTATATAATAAAATAATGGGAAGCGACACTTAATATTGAATAAATTTCAGAGAACTTTCACTTTTGAAATCACAATCTGCAAATAAGCTGATTTAGTATAGTATAATTGCAATTATCGCCTCCGATAAGCTTTGTGGCGTCTAAAACATTTAGCTTCTCTGAAGGTTCTGAAGCGTTAACGCAACCCGGTGTATGCATGGCTCTGGGTTGAGCTAGTTAGCTGCCCAGTCTGCCTGCCTGCTGCCAGCCCTCCCCTTCGCACTTCAGGATTGGCTGTTCAGCTGTTCTCAACACAAGAACCGCAGTTTATTGACGGTCGATGGAAGATTAGCCGTGCAGAACATTTGACACTTCCAAAGGTAGGCTAAGCAAACATTACTTTGAATTTGGTCTAAGTCGTGTTTTTGTTTGCGGGAGTGGAAAATAACCTCTGAAGCAGAAACTGTGAGAGCCGAGTTGGGTTTACAAGCAAAAAGAAGTTGTCAACTTCCAGACAGGCAGCTGGGAATGATTCCAGCAGTGATGGTGAGAGAAGTGGATTGTTTATCTCACCGTCCACAGAGGAATTTAGTCTGTTACAGACGTTTTGCAGGCAAAGATGTGGCATGGAGTTTTTTTTTTTTTTGTTTGTTTTTTTTTGTTTTGTTTTTTTAAGCATCAGGCCTGTCTGTTCGCTGTCCCCCAGAAGTAACTTCCAATGTGAGGATTTTCTACTAAAACTTCTACTAACTCTGAGGATGTCATGTACGGCCAAGCGTGTGTTTTGAATTGCCAAGAGAGCTGCATGTTGGGGTTGCATGTTGCATGTTTTTCACATATTTGAGAGTCGGTGGGTGCACGCACACTTGCACGAACAACAAGAAATCCTTGGATTTGGCTGCACAGAATGCTTTGGAAATATTACAGACATAGATTCCAATGTTTGGAGAATGGAAAAGCATGTTTAATAGAATTCTATTTAGCTGTGAGGAGGCACTGCATGCACATAAGGAAGTTGCTTCTGCAAACATGCAGTTTTAGTCATGTATGCAGATATTTCTGAATGTTTTCTCTTATGTAAAACTGGTTTCTTTTAAATTGCATTTCTCTGTGAAGTTTCAGTCTCTGAAGCTGCAGTGGATTTTTCCGTCTTGTGCAACTTGTCATCTTATGCTTGTTGGGAATACTTCTCCTTTTGCTGAAGGGTCATGTGACACAGTGTGAATAAATATCCAGCATGTACCAAATATCAAACGTGTTTGTACTGATGTGTATTCATGTTTCCTAGTGATTATATATAGAAAGTATCTTTTTAGGTCTTTAACATTTAGTCATGTTTTTTTTTTAAAAAAAAAAAAGCTAGAATTGACTATATTTGGATAAAATGCCAGAATTTGTAAACATTTGGAAGGAAACTAACAGGACAAAATTAAAATGTCAATCCAGCTAGTGATGCCATAATTTATTGACTTGTTAGACAAGTTCCTCTTTTAGATCTGAGTATGTGTAAATCATAAACAACTAGTTCCCATTTCAGATAATTCTTTCCTACATGGCATCAACATATTTTGTCATAAGTTTGAACATATAAGACAGTGTTTTGTCTTATCAGCCTCTTGATAAGATGCATTGTGTTCGGCTTGCGTGTTTGGAAATACAATATTATGTAATATTACCTAAAATAATACACTGAATACATGTATATATTTATTTCTGTGTATGCAATTAATTATAAAATGAAAACCAGACTTAATTTACACTTGTAATATTTCACTACATTTACATTTACAGTTGGAAAAACTAATTGAATGAACAGTTACTGACGCCTAGTGGTCAAGTTGGAGAAGACAGCGCTGTCCACCCACAACTAGCAGTGAGTTCATCTGTTTCTGGGAGCAAATATGGCATAAATTTTAATTAATTTATAATTAATCAAATGTATTTCCACTTAGAAAAAGCCACAAATGAGTTTTAATAATTTTCTGCCAGCATTTACTCAAAATTCGTTCTCTTTTCATGCTTTAGCTCTTTCTTAAAAGGAAAAAAAAAAGTTTCATGTTTACAAGATTGCCAGTGAGCAAACATGTTTAACTCATTGACTGCCGCCGCTTTGGAGCATTTTGGCTCATCTTTCAGGACCTGCAGAATATTCAGTTCTAGAAATACAGATATGGAGGGTCAGTTAGGCTGGGTGTGTGCGTCGGGACGCCTCTGAGATCCACACTTAGTGTGTACACTGTGTTGGCATTTTGAGCACGTTTTGACGCATGTACCCGGCCTTTCATAAATTAAAACCACAAAAGACCACAAAAGACGACTTCTGCTGTCTTTTGGCAAGTATTAGGATAAATAAAAACATCTTTGGCAGCCCATGAGTTAAGATGAGTGTTATGTAGTGGTTAAGTTTCCCTTCATTTAAAAAATAAAAAACAAATTGAAGCTTCATCCATTAGATGCAATAACAATAAAACTATCTGCCTGTTGTGCATATTTAATTTCTGATTAATGTATTTTGGCTAACAGCTTCTACCCTAGCTTCTCTTGTGCCTGTCTGTTTATGATTTGGGCTTCATGAAAATATGTTCTGGTCATTACACAACAGAGAAGATCCTTGTGCACGTGCTCAGGCTGCCCCTGGTCATGTTCTCATTCATGTGCTTTGTCACTGAACTAGTTTTAGCGCATTGTAGCTCTGCGTTCTTGGCATTGTTCAGGAGCACAAGGGGGCAATCCCAGCGTGGCGCTGCAGGGCTTTCAGCTGCGTCCTCCCCGCTCTTCTTCTGATTGGAATGAATCTTCCTGATGAGATTTCAGAGACGGTCACAAACAGAATTCCAGCTCTGCTCCTGGTTTTGTGGTTGGAGAAGATGCTCACATTTGTTTATTGTGTGTGATTGTTACGTGGAATTCCGGCGCTCTTTTTGTGCTTCCTGTGTGGCTGTGTGTCCATCCAGCGCTGAAGCTCATAGCTGTGTGTCTGTAAGTGCAAACAGTTCAGTAATAATGACTGACACAGTGATTTGTATGGTCGGGAAGTGCCACAGTGTCGGACTGCTGCTTCTGATTAGTGTTCGTCTCGCAGCTCTGAGCCTTCTCTGTGTTCGCAGCACTATTAACGCTCTGTATTTCATGAGTCATATGTGGTCTGATGGCAGAGCATTCAAAGTGACCGAGTGGCCTGCAGGCAAGCTGAGCTAATGTTCATGTGACTGACATGTGCGCCGAGCCTTGGACTGTTCGGTCAGAGCACACTAAACTGCTGCAGTTCCTCCTGCTGTAAAAGCAATTTCATTCCCAATAAAAAGATAAAAGATAAACTTCACAGCGGAATCGAACTTTATTAAACCCTCACAGGAAAAATGAAAAGTTATTTTCCATCATGAGCTTGTGATTCAGTTGCTGTAAAGCCTGATGTTGTGCACGGCCGTTGCTTTGAGTCGAGGGATCTGTTAGTTGCTGCGATCCATCAGATTAATATTTTCTCACTTTTCCAGTCAGTCATAATTTGTATAACACCTCATGCTGCATAAAACCCCAGACGGAAACAACCAAAGGACGAGTTTTTGCTGCTTCTTGCTGCTGCTGCAGACTTTAAAGTGGAGACGAGAGTCAGAACGGCCGATGGTGGGTTTGCAAAGCAAATCACAAGCTTGAAACTTCAAACAGTCTGCAGAGAAGTGGCAACATTAACCTTTTAAATATCCAACACAATGCACAACTGGGCTTATGTTGCGTCGCGACTTTTTACTCATCTGAACCTGTCAATCAGGCCAGTTAAACTGATTAGACATGAAATGATCATTAAAGTAGCATTTCAGACCCTGCGATGGCGTGGCGAGCTGTCCAGGGTGTACCCTGCCTGTCGCCCGAAGCCAGCTGGGATAGGCTCCAGCTTCCCCGCGACCCTGAATTGGATTAAGCTGTTTGGAAAATGAATGAATGAATAGCATTTCATAACTTCCTGTGCCTCATGTCTTGTTTAACATCCATTTTTAGGCCTTCCTGGACTCTGATCTCTCTCCGGGGAGTAAAAGTCAGTCCAGTGTTGACTTTTGTCTCCTGTCTTTCTCTTCTCATCTCTTCCTCCAATGATGTTCTTCTTCAATAGATCAGCAACAATGCCGTTTGGAAACGCGGCTCTAAAGTGATGCTTCTTGCAGGAAAACAAGTTTTGAAGTGTGCTTTCTCAGCCTCGGGACGCCGCAGGGCAATGACAGCTCCAGGAATGTAAATAATAAATGTCAATGTGCCATCGAAGCAAGTCAGAAACATATATTAAGGTTAGAAAGTTGCGTAGAACTACTTTAACTAAAATATTCCAACTCTGGAATATAATGAGACTGATTTGAGTTTAATTCTCTGCCAGAATATGTAACTCTTCCCTTGAAATGTTTATAAAAGGGCTAAAAGATTGCTATTAACCTCAGCATATTCACATGATCTGGCTAAACAAGAGCTAGGGAACAACAAATTTAATTTCACGGTAGCTTTAGAGCTAACTTGTTGGTTGCTGTTCGGTTCAATATGGTTTAAAATAGATTTTTATTGCAGTTCAGTAGTTTAAGCCTGAATTCTGCTTTGGGACACACAGCATTTTGTAATGGGAAACATCAACCATCTTATTGGTTTAAAGTGGAAAGTGAAATAAATGGAAAACTGCATTTTAATAAAAGGGAAAAAGTGGTTTGAAAGCACCGAAAGACACTTGTCCTGACTGCAAGCTTTAACGTTAGGAACACTTTGACAACGTGCTAATATGTGTGTATTTCTAAGGACCCGACTTGCATTTTAACCTTCGTCGGGGGAATGGAAAGGGATGTTTGACTTTTTGACATTTGTGTAATCATCCCTCATTTCACATTAAGCAGGAACGACTGGAGGTTTCCATGGAGTCAGAAAGTTATTGTTGAACTTTGAGGCTGAGGTTCATTTTATTCTATGCTTGGTCTGTTACACTGGGCTTTTTATACAATTAGCCAAAGAAGCAGCTCATACGTTGTGTTTTTTCCCTCCTGCTGAAAGGAAAGTCTGGTAAGGAAAAACAGCTGAGCACACAGGAGCAAGTCAAGGTGGCTTTTTTTCCTGCTGAAGTTGGCTTTAAAGAGGAGACGAGGAGACTGAAGCGCAGCCGATGGTGGGCTGGCAAACTGCCTCTGACTGTGTTGTGAGGCAGGAAGTGTGACACAGAGTACAGGAAGCGACTGCTGCGGAGCGACGCTAGCCTTTTTGTCCCGCTGAGGAATAAATTGTATGAAAGTAATGTTCAGTCACACTGAAGCAGATTTTGGTTGCATGCTCTCTAGCTCCAGTTTGGCAGATTAGAGCTTTTATTTTTTTTGTGTTCATGTACAGTATCGGTCCTAATATCTGTTGTCCACATGCATAGCTTCCATGCCATGTGACCATTTTCCTTTCTGGCCCTCTTTCACTTGTTTTTGCACGATGAAGTTTGTTGGAGATAATGGCATCAGGTTCAGGTAAAACCTGCCCTGACTGGATTCACATGTTGCATATTAAAACATAGATGACTTCTGGATTTTTATATAAAAGCATCATGAAATTTTGCAGCCAGTTTCTGCTTTTTCTTTCATGCATCTATCAATTTAAAAGATCTTTCTTTAGTAGAACAATGTGAAATTAGCTAAACGTTCATCCTTTTAGCTACGTTTGAAGGTTGCAGGTCGTTGGATGTGCTCGATTGTTCCCTGCATGGCTGAAAGATATTTTGAATCCTTTTTAAAGTCCTTTTGCAGCCCTTTTTCTGAAAGTGTGGACTCCGCTACCCTCCCCCACCAGCAGGTGGGGAACTGAAAAAGAGGAAGTGTTGTATATTGTATATAAAGTGGTGTGTGTTGCAGCGGGACTTCTCTGAATGCATGTGCTGTGCATTTAGAGGAAGAGGAATCAAGAAGTTCTGGAGGCGCTCTGTGTTTTTTCGAGATCTTTAGATGCCGCTAACCTTCTGCTTTTTTCCATTTTCTGCTGCATGTGGCTCCTGTTCATGTTTTGCCTTTTTATGAGGAATGAACTAAGCTGCTTCTTCTGCTGTCTCTTAAACATATTGATAGTTCTTCTATGGACACAGATTGAGTGAGTATCCTCCTTTTGATTTACTTTCACCTAAAAATGTTCTCCACAGTTTGATCTTTAGTCTTGTAGGTTGCTGGTGCATAAGCATTGAGTCCAGTGCTACTTATCGATACGAGTTGCTTCCTGTGTGTTAGCTCTGACCTTATCAGAAAGCGCTGTAAGAAATAATTATCAGAATAAGATGTAATTGTGGATTAAGCAGAAATAGATTGTCTTTTACTTTGAGTGTACACTTCTAAGTTAATAGTCAGTTACACACAAATGTTTAGTAAAAATCATCAAATATTGAGGTTTGGATCTACAGGATGAGAGGAAACTGCCCTTTTAGCATTGTGCCAGAAGCATAGTGATGCTAAAGGAACTGAACAGGCAAAGTTTTCAGTGTTTGGTGGAGATATTTCCTGGACATACTCTCTCCACTCTTCAGCATGTCAGCACCTTTGCTTTTACTTATCGTGGGATCTGCTTGTCTTTACTCTGACCTTCCCAGCTCAGACTTACTGTAGATGCACAGCAGAATATGCCACATGTTTATTTCATAAGCTTTTCACTAGCTTTGGGTCGGGACTGGGTCAGGATTGTTGTCTTGTTAAACCCAGAGCTGTTATCTGGGGACTTTTGTACACCTGAGTGCACAAGAAGCTTGTGTTGCTTCTGTCAGCAGTGACAGAAAGTCGTGCCAAATTTTAGCGCTTTTGAACCTTAAGGACATTTTCATACTTCTCAGAACTGCTGGAGCCCCCCCCCACCACTGTTATGCATCCTCTCCACAGGAACTGCAGCTGAATGTAGTTCATGGAACTTGTTTTAACAGGGTCTTATGTGCTGAGAGAGCAGTAGTCTGTGCAAGTACCTGAAAGAAGATTTAAGCTGAACTTGTTGAACCAATACTACAACCATCAGTCAGAGAAAAATGAAAAAATCAGGCAAACATTGCAGATTGGATGCCAGTTTGAGAAACAGCTCTTCCCATATGTAGTCACGAGTTTAACCAGAGAAAAAGCTCCTTTGAGATGAGCCGTCTTTCAGGGACTGTAATCCTCTGAATGCCCCCGAACCTTGTGCTCCATGTCTGCGTTTCGGTACAAGCTCAGGCCATAAGAGAAACACCGCTGTGGTCTCCAAGATGTGTCTGAAGCTGTTTCCATTGTGTTTTTATCTCAAAATAAAAACGATATTTGTAAGTTTTGACAAACAATTGCGATTTGCGTGTGTTTCCACTGAACAGTGTTTAATGCGTTAGCCTCAAGTCTCGTAAAATCTCGTGAGAAGAACGATATTTTGCGTAAACTGCTGCTTATGCAAGGTAGCCATGTAGCGTTATTTTGGGGTTTTCTACTTGCGGTGGGGAATTTTCTACAGCTTTTCTAAGCTTTTCTCCCTCATTTTCTTTTCTAAAACCGAATTTTGCTGCACAGTGGCATAGTGGCTAGCACTGTGGCCTCACAGAAAGTCACTGGTTTGATGCTCGGCTGGGAGGAGGCTCGAACAGCGGTCTCTCTGTGTGGTGTTTGCATGTTCTCCCCATGTATGCGTGGATTCTCTCTGGATACTTTGGCTTCCTCCCACCATCCAAAGACATGCATGTTAGGTAATTGGTAACTCTAAATTGAGTGAGTGTGAGCATAAATGGTTTTTGTCCCTTTTTTGTTAGCCCTGTGATGGACTAGCGACCTGTCCAGGGTGTACCCTGACTCTCGCCCAAAGGCTGCTGGGATAGGCTCCAGCTCCACCACAACCCTTGATCAGATTAAGCGGTTTAGATAATGAATGAATGAAGTTTGCTGTTGTTTGTTCCACACTGCTCCATCTGTACCAGAAACGAACTGGTCAAATGACCCCTCACGTCACGTAAATGTGATAAAAAGTGTTTCCATTACACTTTTGCAATTTATTTCTCCATCAAAACGTCTGAAAAACTACGTCATTAGAGCATAAAAACTTTTTAGTGATCTTTTTAGAAACATTTTCAAACTGTAGGAGTTTCCATTTGTGGTTTTTTAATTGCGATATTTAGTTTTTGGGCAATTCTAGGTGTAATGGAAGCGCACCTTAAGAGATGTCTCCACTTCCTGTGCAGGAACAAAGTGCTTTTACCTCTTGATGCATATTAGACTATTTTCCTTGAGGAGGTTTTCCTCCTGTAGCGACTTCCACAGTTGCTACTGAGGCGACGACTGGGTTCGGTCTATTTGTTTGACACGCTGTTGGTCGTTCCCAAATGACGCACATGGGTCACAGACATGGAAGACTTGTTTATTGTAAACTGTTACATAAACTGCCTGATGATCGGATACGATTTATTTTCACCAGAACCATATCACAGTGTGCAACATCAAATGTGTATCTACTGGAGTGGTCAACAAAAATTACAGCTTCCCAGCCCTCCTCTCCAGCAAAACCCGAGTGACTGGCTGACAGTGCCCTTTTAACTCCTCAGCCCTACACCGATCCACATCCACGTGACCCCAATTCATATCACCATGACAACAATGTAACACCAACCATCCACCCAGCGATAATTCCCAACATAAACTACATTTATGGCTCCTACACCTTCATCTCCTCAGTTATCTGGTCCATACCTGCAGTCCCTTTTACAGTGTGATAGATTGGAATTTTTTTTCTCTTGTGGCTACCTAAGTTGAGCATGTCCACTCAGTCATCGCATTCTGCCTCATACTCAGAAAACTGTCAACCTTTTCATAACTCTGAGCTCTTTGCTGGATGAGCAACGTTTGTAACAACACATACTGGCTTTGGGGTCCTAAAAACTCTTGTTTTCACAGACAGTTTTGTTATTTTTGCCCAAACCTGTGTAGTTTCTGATCCTAAATCATTGTTTTTGACTTGGTTTGATGGTACAATGACATCTGTTATGCACATTACAGGTACTGTTGTTGCCATGTAGCATTCAGGGGTTGGAAAAAACACATTTGAGAGCTTTTCTTTTTCCAGCCCATGAAACAACTGTGTTTTGCTGTATGGCACAGTGTCACTCATGTCGACACACTGGCCTTTTTCAATGCACATCATGTCCGATTCAGCACTAATACACGAGAGCATTATCAGAGGGAGTGAAGAACATGAGGAAAAAAAGTGACAGAGGAAGAGATATGACAATATTAAACATCAGCCTGACTTGGATTAGCTGGAGAGGACATAGAGGAGACAGAGTGCAAGACATATACTGAATTAGCCTTCGTTATGTGTGTGGAACTGCTGGCCGTCGGAAAGTTGTTTCGCGTTGAGACAAACTGCAGGTGATGGTGATGTTCTGCTCTGTATATACCAGAAAGTGATAGAAAAGTTCTTTAAATGTGGCTGTGTTGCACTTTTCTTGGTACTTTAAAATACCAAGGCTTCCTGTCTTAAACTTTATGCTGAAACAGAGGATATTTGTAGGGATGTACATCACATTTCTCAAACTAAACAGACATTTATTCAGTTTCTTTTTAAAGGTGCAGCTGGCATGAAAATACCTGCTGAACGAAGGACTAATGGCAGAAATAGACCACATCTGTGAGCAAATACCACTGCTGTGTGTGTGTGTGTGTGTGTGTGTGCGCGTGCATGTGAGCAGACCTATGTGAATACACCACAGGATGTTAGCTTAGCCACTCAGCACTGTTTCTGCACAGCCTTAGACACATTCATTACTGCTCTATACTGTATTTAGTGGCTAAATTTACCTTTGCCACAAGCTCAAATTCGCCTTTTCTGTAAGAAATAATTCTGTACTTTTCTCTGATCTCCAGCAGAGACGTGAGTGTGTATAGGTACATATTAAAATGCTGATTGTCTTTTTAATTTGTCTCATGGTTTGTTACCTTTTAGAGTCCCTGTACAATGATGGAAGGTTTCCCTTCATGGTGTAGCCTGGTCAACCAAACATGGACCACATTTATTTCTAATCTTTTATTTATTGGTTAAATTAAAACGGTTTGACTTGGAGTCAGTGGTTTCCATATAAAACCATGTTTTTCAACCTGATAAAGGAAAGTCAACAGGGTGTAAAAAGTCTTTTAGCAGCTTTAGACATTTCTAAGCCAAGTTCAGACATTGGATTGTTGTATTTTTCACAGTCCACATGTGATCTTTGATGGCTTTTTGGCTTTCTTCCCTCTACTGATGCATCTACATCTGTTATGGAAAGAATTTCACGTAAACTACCAATGATTGGCATTACTGGTCTACACATGCTCAGTGTCCTCTGCAGGGTAAATTTTAAAGGCAGAGCCGAAGCACAGTAGAGAGGTAGCGATGAAATGCTCCAATGACCTTCTTCTGAGGGGTGTGAAGTTCAGCTTTAACAAGCCACCCAAAACGGATGCTCCTTCTTCAGATAATATGCACAGTGGTCTATAAAAACACACCAAAGCATCCTTCTATGTCAGCCTCAAAGCGTGGCAACATGGATGTATTTTTATATGCAGTAAAAATGAGAAAGAAAACCGCATCGTGCCATTTAGTGATTGTTATGAAAATCTGAGTCTTCTGCGTTTCAGAGAAAAGCATTTGAAAGTGTGTGCAGTTTTAGAGCAGAGGACGTTCATTGGCAGGATGAAGAAGACTTTTTTTATCGCCATGTGTAAACTGAAACATGTGGCAGCCACATTGAGTGTGTGTTTGTGTTTATCTCCTCATACCTCTTTTGCTTTTCTCTGTCAGAGGAACCATTGTGAATGCTTTACTAATAATAGATGGTGTGCAAGCAAGAGATAGAGAAGTTGTGTAGTCCATTTAAATTTCAACACAAGCCTGTTTCCTATGGCAGAAATAGCTGCTTAGTCATCTGTAAATATAACTCTTTATTTCTGAATCAGTTAGATTTTTTCAGTAGTGTGTTGTTAAACTCCTGAACCATGTCCCCCCCCTCCCTCACTTAAAGCCTTTAAGAAAATTGCTGGTCTTTTTATCTGCAGTTGTCGTGGTCTTATTTCATCGCTGCTACAGGAAATGAGTTGATGTGTTAGCCTGTGTGTCTTGTGCAAAACTGTGAAAGCAACTGAGTCATATTACAAGAAACTTGCCACAAATAAAAATAGGGCTCTGCAGACGTCAGTGTCAGCGTTCCCCTGGTGACCGTCCTTCTCTTTAAGGTCAGCATTATTTGCTAACATTTCATGCTTTCAGCTGATATCCTAAATATAGAGAGACATGAGCAGTTACAGAGCAGCAGAGGCCAGACGATGTTTGAAAAGTGGTTTTATATGCAAGATATGTCACGCTTCTTAATACAAAACCATATTTTCTGTCCTGTGAAGATTTCATGTTTGAGCTAAAGTCTGTTTCATTTAGCCAAAACCAACTGTTTATAAGCTAACTTAATCGAGTTTATTTAATCATATTAGGTCAAATAGCATTACCTTAATTAAGTAATTAGATATTAAATTGATTCAAACTTTAAATAGTTCCTCTCTTGTATCATTAGTAGGCAGCAGGAAGAGAAGGAGGTGAAATATGGTTTTCTCAGATAAATGTGATACAGAAAGCAGCGGTTTTCTGTCATTGAGCTAATTTACACTATTAAAACTCCCCAGTTGGCTTTACTACAAATTTTTTTTTTTTTAAAAAGTGAGATAATTTGTGCAGTTTCAGTTTGTAGAACTTAAATTAGGTCAGTGAATCTGGGAATGCTGTAAGTAATAAGGTTGCACAAGAAACTTGATCAAATTTGTGTAAATTAAGAATGATGCTTCACAAAAACTTTTTAAAATTCTAAATTCATGATGATTTTAAGTGAAAATTGTGTTTGACCCACTTTGGAGCAGGAACATGATGTAAATGTTGGTTTGTAAGTTAATTTGGCACTGCTGGCTTCTCTGGTTTGGTGCAGCAGCACTTTGAAGGTGGAGATTGACAGGGTTGAGATGCAGTTTTACATTTTATTCTTCATGCATAACTTCAGTGTTTCCCAATAAGTGTAAAACAATTAGAAGTGACGTCTATTTTGTATCATTAGAAAATGTGCACAACATTATAGCTCTTACTATTCTTTAGCTCTTACTGAACCTTTTAGTTATGTGAATTATTGATTAGTGAACATTACCTCAGATGCCAAGGAGAATGTGCTTTAAAGTGCAGGATCATTAACTATTGCTTATTGCTTGCTGCAAAGCTCCTTTAGATTCCCACTCAGGCATCTATATCTCTCAGTAACTTCCCACAACTCTTTATGGTAAGTTAAATTCACCTACCCATCACGGTGCTGGTGGTCCATTTTCTTTTAAGAATACACAAGGCCTCAAAAAGGCGAGTAGCATGTTACACTCTCTTGCGATAATATAGTCTCTGCTGGCTCCAGAAACACCAAAATACTGATGGTTAACGGCAAACTCAAGGCTCCAACAGGGCACTTTACAAACCAGTGAATCAAGATTGCTTTATCTGCTACCTCTTTTGTTATCCCGCCTGTCATTGGCTCAGAGGTTGGGTAGAAAAGAACAAAGGTCTGTGCTAACAGTCAAATCCTGCAACCAACAAATTACCAGACATGCATTTCTTTAAACTGTGGGAGGGAATTTGAGTGCTTGGGCAAAACCAGAGTAAAGGATCCAATTTTAATATCTTATTTTACTTTATAAATTTATTTGAGGAGATCTGTTTTTGACAAAGTAAGTGGTTTTATTTTAAAAGTAAAGTACCACCTGTGGTTGTTTCCTTATATCAGTATATTAATATCAGTAATATTAGTATCATATTTAGTATCTTCTGTTATTATTATGGCTGACAAATAATGAGTTTAACCACTTTATCATCATGTAGCCCTGAACGTGGCTTCAGGCTTTTACCATCAGACCTTCCTCCGGGTTTATATTAATGGTCAGAGATGTCTTTAATAAGCAGGTCAGCTACATTGTATGGGATTGTTAATATCTTGTGGCCGTTTGCTGTCTTAATGAGAGTGAATGGTGTAGAATTCCTAACTCAACATGTGAAGCTGAAGCCACCATGCACTGGCAGTAACTTTACTCTGATGTTGGATTTTATTGCGTTTGGGATTTGAAATCAGTCTTTTTATGCATGTTCCATGCAGTCAGAATGAAGCTACAGACATCAACCTGCTTCAGATCTGCTCTTCCTCTCTGCTTTGAATTCATCACTTATTTGAATTTGACCTCAGAATTTGTGAAGCAGGAATCACAACAATCCAGTTTCCATGTCCTCCAGTTTCCCCTTCCCAATGTCCGGGTTTTACTTTAGTGTTTACACTTTGAAATTCAGTCATTTCCATGACAATTATAACTCTGACACTGAGCATGTGCACTGTACATGACGTCCTGTTAAGCTTATATGCTGTAGTTCAGTGTTTTTCAACCACTGTGCCGTGGCACACTAGTGTGCCATGAGAGATTATCAGGTGTGCCCTAAGAAATTACCCAATTTCACCTAATCGGTCTAAAAAGCAGCTCTGTGTTCACCCAATCAGGTCCCAGTGAAGGACAATGAAATGCCTTCATGTGTTTATCTGACTTTATATTAATTCTATGGACTTTAAAAATCATTTTGGTTTGTGGTGTGCCTTGTGATTTTTCAGTGAAAAAAGTGTGCCTTAATGGTAATGTAGAATATGTAAGAAGCTTACGCTGAATATGGATGTTTCCCGGACGGGGGGGAAGTTGGCTTTATTGGAAGCTGGTGTGTTTAGATGTGAGTTATTAGAAAAAAGACCAGTTGTATGAAGACTTGTTGAAGCTTTAAAAGTGAAGATTAAGTTTGTGGAAAAAGATTAAAAGAACAAAATGAAGGTGGAATAAACTGGTGCAGCTGAGAGACAGAAAACAAGAATATGAAAATGATGTGTAGCTACATGCTGAGGTGTCATCATCATCATCATCATCATCATCATCATCATCTTCCTCCTGGCAAGCGGATAGCTGTGGCGCTGGAGGCGCGTGGTGACTTCCTGTTTGTTGCAGCATGCAGGAAATAAGAGGCCCCTCGAGGATGGTCTGAAGTGTGTGTGACTAAAAAAGAGGTGAGAAGCAGAGCAGAGTAAGTATTTTTCAAAGGCAGGTGAGTGGATTTCAGTAAGAACAGAAATACGTGATTGTGAGTGTGTAACATGTCGTTTTAAGTGACTTCCTGATTCGTGGCCGTTCACCCAACCTGGCGTCTGTAATCTTAGATCAGAGACCAGGAGATGTTAATGCTATTAAGCCAATATAATATGCACCGATACGTATTTATTCCCAATTATTGATTACATCCCCAGTAAGACATGGACTTTGCATGTTGGTGTCGTGTTTAAATGAGGACGTGGAGGATTTCCTGTAGCACTGTGAGCAGATCGTTGGACTGTCAACCTCATATGATGTGATATATCACCTTCAGCATGGCACAAATCTAAACTGGCTCCCTTACATTGACTGACAGATATGCTCTGCATCTATCCAGGTGACTGATGGATTGGAAAATAAATAATCCCACTCTCCAAATGATTCTTCTGTCAGGATTTTACTTTTTAATTCACTGTTTTTACAGATTCTGAGCCAAAAGAAAATAAGAAAAAAAAGCTTAAAAGCAGTTGTGGTGCAGCTTCTGCATCTAACATCCAAACATATTTCTATATAAATGAACTGAATGCTGATATACAGTAACTGTCGTGCAGTCAGATCATCTCAGATGGAGACGATTTGACTGCATACAGTTTATTCCACCTTCATTTTGTTCTTTTAATCTTTTTCCACAAACTTAATCTTCACTTTTAAAACTTCAACAAGTCTTCATACAGCTGGTCTTTTTTCTAATAACTCACATCTAAACACACCATCGTCTCCATTATCTCCATCGGTGATGATTTGACTGCATGACAGACAGGGAAGGGAGATTTTTGCTGCACAAATCAACCACATCACAAATATCACTCCATGGTTCTCGTTCTTTCGTTCATGTCAGAATTAAGCTGAGCAAAGTTGTGAAAACATGAGCAGTTTCTGAATCTCATCCTCTGATGGAGCGATAAAATCTCTCAGTTTGGCTTTCTAATGTCTGGAAAGGGGCTTTTGGTTGCTGAGAAGGCTTTGGCAGTAAATGTTCCCCCGTTCATTTCATTTGATTGGTTTTAATTTGATTCATAGAAGTTTGCAATCCAAAGACGTTTACTCAGATCTTGTGAACTGACGTGTGTGTGTGTGTGTGCGTGTGTGCGTGCGTGCGTGCGTGCGTGCGTGCGTGCGTGCGTGCGTGCGTGCGTGCGTGCGCGTATACCAGGCCTGATTGCTTATGAAAGGAAGTGCAGTGTGAGACTCTTAATCTCCAGCATGAACCTTAGAACATCTTCACTGTAAAATATCCATTGTTAGCGATGCCAGCCTGCGTGAAAGTGAAATACAGCTAGTTTTCTGAAGTTGCAGCCATAAAACTGACATCTATATTTAGGTTTTTCCAGTAAAGCAACAAAGAAGAGATGGCTTCCTCTAATTGCGTAGTTTGTTAAATATTCTGAGACGTCTCCAAGTTGCAGTGACAAGAGTAGATTCTCTCAAAATACACCCCATGTATGTTTTAGGGAACTGGACACTCAAGTTCCGTGTAGATGACACATTTATTGTAATCATGTCATTCTGTGTGAGTCTATTAAATGATTTGTGTTTATTACCTGCAGTTAATCCAGACATCAGCCATTTAATCTGAGCTTCAACAGCCTCCCTGATTTCATTTCCTCCATAGATGACCTGAATGTCGTAGGACAGAAGGTCATTTTTACAGTTCAGAATTACTTTCCAAAGTGTGCAAACATATGTGAAAACATGTAAACACAATATGTTTAAGGAAATGAAAGTAGCTGCTGTGACCACTTGAAAAGACAGATGGATTTTCTTACTGAACAGTTTTTTTTTATTTCAAGAGCCTGATGCAAACACTGTTATCATTAGATGCAACTGTATGTTTAGACTCTCAGTTCTGCTTTTTTCCCCTTCTTTCAATTAAAAGTTATTATTCACTGCTTTTAATAAACTCCAGTTGCGTGTTTAAACATGAGAGTCCCCGTCCTTCTGATTGGGAAAGATTTACTTTGCAACAGACCGAGTGAGAAAGAGATCGGTTGAAGTCACAGCCAGGTATGCATGCAGGCAGGTTGCGGAGCAGAATATAATTGTTTTATTGTGAAGCCTTGCAGAAGTATTTCCAAACCTTGTGCTTATTTGGAGCAATGTTCTCACCATCCCGCCGTCCAGCGCAGCCAATGAGGCAGATTTTTCCGCTGCTGGTTCTGCAGTTCAGACAGAAAACTCAGTAGAAAGGATGATGGATGATATCTCATTAATTCGGCAATTTCCTAATTAAATTTATAAAGCCCCCCAAGTGGTACAATGACTATAAGGATGTAGTCTAGTGGATCACTGCAGTATTATGAAAGTTAAAGCACTGTTTAGAGCAAGTTCTGCTCGAGGATAACCTATATATATAAATATATATATATATATATATTGTTGTCGTTTCCCTTTTTTTCATTTTAAATGAAAATGATGATAAAACAACAGCTTCACGTTGGCCATGAGAACTAATAAAGAAATGAAATGAGAATGACAATAGAAGGGAGAAGGGTGTATTTACAATGAATGTGTTCATGTGCGGGTCATAGGTCATTCATCAACAGGTTGGGTTTGGTTATCTGTACGGGTCCGGTAGCGGCAGCGCTTTGGTAAAATCGGACTTGAAACTTTCAGCTGGAAGCATCTTTTTTTTGTGTGTGTCGGACTTAAAATGTGAAGCTTCATTAACTGTGTGATTTCCAGGGTTCGGCATCCAGTGCAAACAGAGTAAAACCCGGAGCAGAAGATGCCGGCCCCACCTCCCCCGCCACCCCCAGGGCCTCCCCCTCCTCCCACCTTTGCTCTTGTAAGTAATTGTGTGAACCTGCTCAGCAGAGACACCTTGTGGATCATTCATGTCACAACACGTCCTCCTCTGTTGCAACTGTGGTGGAAAACAGATTTATGTTTTTTCCACCACTCACATTTTAATCTCCCTGTCTTCGTTCATGCCATTTCCATAAATAATAAAACTTTTGTCTCCTTTTTGTTTGTTCTCTGGAGCTTTGATCGTTGCTTTCACAGTGACATGTTGATTCCTTTGTTTGGGTTTCAGGCCAACACAGAGAAGCCATCTCTAAACCGTTCGGAGCAGCAGGGGAGGAGCGCTCTCCTGTCCGATATTTGTAAAGGCTCCAGACTAAAGAAAGCTGTGACAAATGACCGCAGCGTACCCATATTAGACAGTAAGTGAAAGCAGAGCCGGAATAATCTTTGCTATTGGCCGTATGTTGTGAGCGCTGAGAAAAACTTTGATTTGCACCAGATTTTGTTCAGTGTTTGACCTCATCGTGTACATGATGCCTGTACACAGTTTTATCTCTCAGTGCCTGTTTGTTGCAGCAATAACAGCCACGAAATGTTCACTGTGAACATAAATACTATGCAAGAAACGTTGCACTGACAGTGTTTACATCATTTTCTCACCCAATTAGCCACAACTGGAGGGCATCTTCTCGTCTTCCAAACAGAGTTTACAAAGAGTGGTTTGACATTTTGTCGCCGCATTTTGAATTACATGAGAAGAAGAAGCTATAAATTCCAACTCAGCTGATGTCTCACTTATATTTGTCCTCCTGCAGCAACAAACTTTGATGGTTTTTTTCCTTAATGTTCTTGTAATGAAATCACCCTCTAAGTTGCAGCTACACTCACATTTATCTCGTCCCATATATTTATTTTATTTAAATAAATTACAGCTGCGAAGAAGTTGCCAGTCATGGACTCAGTCATTATCTGTCAAAAGATATTCGTACACATCACGGACACTTGTATCCCTTGCAACTGCCAATTGCAAAGGACGTATTGTCAGTGTTCAAGTAGGCAGGAATGCTTCTATTACAGTAAATGACGTATTCAAATGTGTGCAATTTTGTCACTTTTATCCAAGTTAAATGCTGAGATGAAACACAAGAAAGGACATAAACAGCACATAAACGGCACCTTAAAATGTGATTTTAAGGTGCCGTTTGCTCTGCTTTAAACAAACCCTGGTCTGATTCCACTGATAGTATGGTTTGTGTAGAGTGGTGCGAACATGCATTTGCACGTGACCCCATTGCGGTTCGCTTGCACTGTGACAGTAAACGAACTAACCGGTAAACTAAAGAGAAGAAGTGACTTAGCGGTTGCATACCTCGTGCTGCTCGTACTGGACAGATTCAGGTGAAAATTGAATCAGGTTTGACTCAAAGTAAAAGCAGAAACCCCAAGACTGAATAGATGTATTGGTGCTTCATTGCTTATGTAGTGAACAAGCTGTTTTCAGCCGTTGGTCAGTTGATGAGCTGGATGTTTCTACTTTCTTCTTGATCAGTTGTCATTAAGAGGAATCTCAGCCTTAGTGAGCAGGTGTGGTAACTGAAGGATGATGTCCAGGTGGCTTTGGTTGGCTTCATTAAAGTGCATTGTGAAAGCAAAAAAAAGTGCAAAATATTTCAGAAGTCGCCTCTAAATGAAACTGTGTCCCACGGACCACCTTGTGAGAATGCACTGATACAAAGCAACAACGTCTTTCTAACAGTCCAGATCATAGATTGTATATAAAACATAGGCCTCCGTGACGTCACCCGTAGGTTTCTGAAGAGCTGAATTGAAGCTCGGTGGACGGTTCCTACCATCGCCATCTTGGCAGGGTCATGCGTGTCGTCTTGCCTGGAAAATACAAATATGGGCAAAGAGGTGGAGCTGAGAGGGGGGCTGTGAGCGTCATGACGGATGATTGACATCGAGTGAATGTCGAGCTTTCTGTAGCTAAGACCTAACCGAGCTAACCCGGAGATAACAGGAGCTAACCAGCTAACGAAGGTAAACGGGCTAAAGCTAAGTCACGTTGTTAACCGGCTAAAAACCGCGGTTGTTCTATGTTCTACTTATTTGAAGCGGGAGATCGGGTACCTGTCAATCAAAAGGACACGCCCCCTAAATATGCTGAATTTTGAGTTTAATTACTTTTAAACGGGCGAGTTAGAAAAAATTCACTCCCCCCACAGTTATGAAGGTAAACCTGACCTATAAACTGAAAATGGATTTTTGAACCAGGCTGTAAACATGTTTATTTCTGCTGTGAAGTTGCTCTTTTTAACATGGGAGTCTCTGGGGATTGGCTCTGTTTTGCAGCCCCTAGTGGATGAAGGGGGAACTGCAGCTTTATGCACTTCCACATGGGCTTCACTTTTAACCGCCGCAGGTTGCCTTTTGGTCCAGATCAACAGTAGATGTATAAGACTCAAGTTAGTGTCTTTTCTTTCTTTTCAGAACCCAAAGGAGGTGGAGGTGGTGGTGGAGGAGGTGGTGGTGGTGGAGGAGGAGGAGGAGGAGGTGGAGGTGGAGGAGGTTTTAGCGGGGGAGCTGCTGGTGGTTTAGGAGGCCTGTTTGCAGGGGGGATGCCAAAACTGAGGTCTGCAGGCAACAGAGACTCGAATGGTAAAAAGTCCCAAGAGAACAACCCAGAAACAGATTATCTGTCCGACCTGAGAATTTATTCTCCTTTCTTTCTCTGTTTTAGACTCGGGACCTGGTCGAGCACCCATTCTCCCACCGGGAGCCCGTTCAAGTGGGCCTATTCCTTTTGGAGGTGGTGGCAGCTCTCCTGGCCCACCTAAACTCCCAGGTGTTCCTGGTGGTCCCCGAAACAACGCCCCCAATCTTCCCAAGGGCCGCCCTAATTTCTCATCCAGACCAGACACTCCAGGAGGAACCCCTCCCCCTGTACCCAACACACCTAGACCACAGCAGAACTTCCAGTCACGCGGGGGTCCACCTCCACCATCGCTCCCTTCAGCGCCCAGACCGAGCCCTGCTTGTGTACCACCCCCTCCCAGTGTACCACCGGGGAGGCATGGTTCCTTCCCTCCTCCACCACCAGTAAACCCCTCACCGGGGCCTCGACCAGGTTTAAACGCACCTCCTCCTCCACCCCCCAACAGCAGCAGACCTTCTTTACCTCCAGCTCCAGGAGGAAGGCCTCCGCTTCCTGACGAACGACCGCCACCACCGCCTGCTCCCACTGGAGGCCGTCGGCCATCTATGCCCCACGACATGCCCCCTCCGCCCCCCTCTCTCAGCTCCAAGCCACCTCCCTCTTCCAACCGTTCCCCTTCCAGTGGGGGTGCGCCGCCTCTGCCGCCGGGACGACCGGGTCCTCCGCCCATCCCACCCAGCCCGGCAGCTGGGGGGGACGACCACAACACGCCTCGTCTACCCCAGAGGAACAGCTCCCTCAACAGGTACTGGCAAAAACACAGATCTGCTCCAAGGCTTGGGTTACTTTCATCTTATATTTGTAAAGCTGCTAAGTTAACGTTTCTCCTCGTCAGCCATGGTCCGGCACCGCCACATGGCCGAACAGGACCTCTCCCTCCTCCACCAAATGAGAGACCGCCATCTCTGGGACGGAACCAGTCATCGGCGCGCACAGGTGAACAATCCTCAGTGAATTACTGCAGCACATTAAACAGCAGATGAGAAACCTCGAGGATACGTCCTCATCCTTCAGGTTAGGGGTGGGAAAATCGAAAATCTGGATTTTTTTTGCTTCACAATTTTAAAATTGATTTTTTTGTTTAAAAATTTTTTTTTTTTTCAAATAAATAAAAATAATCAATTATAATTTTTTTGGTCATTTTTATTGTTTTTATTGATCTTTACTTGTCTTCTTGGGTATTTTAGCAGCAAATTGATGGTCTGGCTCCTGTGTTGTTTTCTCCTAATTGAAATCATGGAAAATGACGTGCAAAAACAAAGTTTTATACATTTATTTTGTTTTTAATCTACAAAAATCAGCAATATTGTAGAATTGTGAGAATCACTATTTAAATCAAATCGGCACCCAAAAAATTGCAACCAAATCGAATCGGGACGATAGCAAAGTCGAGGTCGAATGTCCACTTTTATTAAATAATCTTTTTATTTCTACCCCCAAAGGCCCTCTTCCTCCCCCGCCTCCTTCAGGTCGCATGGGGGGCAGCAATGCGAAGTCTTCCCCAGCTGCTTCTCCTATTGGCTGGCCAGGTCCAGAGCCACCACGCGGTGGACCAGGAGGTCGACCTCCCCTTCCCCCAGATAGGCCGGGGACAGGAGGAGGCTTTCCTCCTCCTCCACCGATGGGGAATGGTTTCCAGAACTCTCACCACAACCAGATACAAGGTGTGTAAATGCTTCCTGGTGAAGTTTGAGGTTAAACTGGATCTGAATCGGTAAAACTAGTTTTACTGCTGGATGGAAAAGAAGCAAACTGAGCTGGAACAGATTATTTTAGAGGAAATATTAGAGATATTCACGTGTGCCATGGGAGGATTTGCTGGCATAACAGCAACTCCTTGTAGAGAGTTGGCCATTAGGCCGTCCTCTGGCAGTCTCACCAAGAGGAACCCACTGCCCTCAGTGTTGTTTTTACCACATGGTTCAGCTAAAGCAGAGAAACCCACTGACCTCCATTTCTGCTGTTTTACCCCCTCCGCCAAGCAGACAAGTTTGTTTTGGAAGGCAGAAAGGACAAGAAGTCACAGGGGGCTTAAAAGTCATGCCTGACAAAAGCAGACAGTCGTTTCTGATCACATTTCCTGCAGAAATCTATCCTCTCCATTCATCTTCTGTCAGGCATGTTCTGTTACTGGATACAAAAAAAAACACTCAACCCCTAATTTCTGCCCTTGAACAGATGAGTGGGAGTGTCGGTTCAATTTTCACCCAGTGTCGGACTTTCCTCCACCTGAGCCCTTCGTGCCCTTTCAAAAGACCTATCCCAGCATGCTCACGAAGACGGACGGCAGAGGTGAGTCACAAAGCGCAAGGTTTTTACGCTACGGCTTTAAAACAGCGTGTCAGGAACGGCAGAAAGTGAATAGAGCTGTCAGTTCCCAGTTTACCCAGTTCCTCTGTCATAACCTAAACCCAATTCCAGATTATTTTTCACTATGATCGAGAGAAAACATCTCTCCATCCTTGTGGTCTGAGTCCAAACTCCTGGAAACCAGCTATATTTCTTTGTCACCCAAAGTGTTTTCTTCATCACTTTGGTTTGAGCAGATCTTAACGTGCCGCAGCCTGACAGGAAGTGAGTTTGGGCCTTAAGGGAAGTGTGAAGGAAAAGGCTGCTTTGAATTAATAACACAAGACCAAACTAAATATGACCATGAGTTAGGGCGACTATAGCAGAGCAGGTTGGAACATATTCACGTGGACCATACGATGGCGCTGGATATGTAAATATGAGGATATATTTAATATTTAACAACGGAGTCGCTTTAAACCACTGCTGTCCAAGCTGGAGATCACTTCTCAGTGAAGCCAAGACATTTAGTCATTTTATTCCATGACTGATTTGTCTTTTTAATTGACTCAGGCATACTTAAACCTTTAAGTCCTTTATAAAGACTAAAAAGTAGGGGACATCCTTATCATCATCTACGTTGGAAAAAAACAATGAATGAGAAAAATAGTGTTTGTTTTTTTTTTCCAAGTGTTGCTGGAAAAAAAAACAGTCGATAGTTTAGGCCCTAAAGTTTACAAAACACAGAAAATGGGTTTTAGTGCAAATATTAATGTTAAGTAATGATTTTGTGGCTGAAGGTGTTGCATATATTATTTATTTCTCTTTTATGACTATTTACTCTGCATACTAACAAACACAGCTTTTCACACTTTAAGACATTGTCTGAGATCCCTAGATGTGTCTAGACACACAAAACATGCATGTTATTTTGAAGAAATTTACTTCAGTCAGGTTTCTTTTGAGTATTTTAATTTATTTATTTATTTTAGAAACTATGACAAAAAGGCTTAAACCTGCAGTGATGAATTTTGACAGATTTTTGTGCTTTTTTTATCCAAAAAAACAAACGTAAAAGTTGTGAAAAATGGTTTCTCAGCCTTGGGATGCTGCAGGGAAATAATAGCTTCAGGAATGTACAAAATAAATATCGACCTACTATTGATATGAAGGTCAGAAAGTTTTGTTGTGTTGCTTTACAGTTTAGCACAACGTTGGCCTGGAAGTGTACGGACTCTAGTGTAGGACTCCAACCTTTTTTGTCTTAATTTTCCAATCTGATCAAATATTTCTTGACAGTTTAAGATATTTTAATGGATCTTTCGACATCTGAGGGATTACTTTTTAATTTCTCAGATCTATAAGTATTTGTTGACAATCTGTCATCATCTCAGCTCTGAATAACTTTGAGGAAGCCAGAGTTTATCTGTATCATCTCAAATGTGTCATGAAATTTAATTTAAATTTAAACATGAAGTTCATGGAATCAAAACATCTAATCTGACTTGATTTTAAGCGTTCAAGGTCAAATGTCCATCTGTGGTGTGACACAGTGCCACCTAGTGGAAGAAAATATCTTCTTTAACAATAATAAAAGCACTAATACTGTTCCTTTGCTTCATTTCAGGTCCTGGTAAAAAGGAAAGAGGCGCTCCGCCTCTTCCTCCTATACCCAGGTGAAGAAAAGACAACAGCCATCCTGCAACTCCTCCTCTGTTTATGTGCCTTTTTTCCCTCTTTCCTCCTGTGTTATGCTCATTGTGCTTTGACCTGCAGCACGTCCTTCACATAAAGGAAAAATGGACCTGAAATGCAGTCGACCCAAATGAGATGAACAAATCCACACTGTTGAGTTTACATCGAGTGCCTCTGTGGCAGCAGAATGTCCACATTAAATGGCCAAAGCTTGTTTATTTTGTGCTACAGGTATTTTTCAGGTTTACATCCACGCTGCTTTTTGAGGCTTTCTGAGCTGTTTTTGTTACACACGTTGCTCTGAATCAGATCTTTGATTACTTCTTTTGTCTTGATGTGATTAGCTTCATGTCATCAACGCTTTAAAATTACACTGATAAACTGCATTAAAAAGTTGCAGAATATAATTTGGTCACAGTTCATTAAAGAACAATATAAAGCTGTCATGTGACAAACATGGCAAGCAGAACAGAAGCTCCTTTGTGCCTTTTTTCCTTTCTGATTGCAGCTTGACATTCCTAACAGCGGAGGGGAGGGAAGCTTTTTATGCATTTTTATGTTTTAAGATGATGTGTTTGTGCTGCTCCTTGTTGTGGAGCACCTCTGTTCAGCGTGTAACGATGAAGAAAGTAGCAACAGTACTTTTTACCAAACTATAAACAGCCCAAACTTCCAACCTCCGCTGCATGAAACATCAGGGAAATGTGGGTGTTTAATTAGCCAAAGCCACATGTGCCTTAACAGCCTGAATGTAGATTCATCTGTGTGCTTCTGTTGGAACCACTGATCGGTACGTTTTTATTACACCAGAACATGGGATATCAGCATGCATGTAATGTTTATTAGGAAATTGTTGGGCTTATGACGGCGTCAGTGAACCACTGAGTAGATTTCTGTCTCGCTGTTGAAGCTTTTCAACATGCAATGAAGGACAAGCTTTTGCATGTGTAAGATTTGATTGACATTGATGGATGATATTGTTTTAAGTTATGTTTGTGTTCTGGTTTTGCTTTACACGGCACTGCTTTGAATGTTTTGTATACGAGATGTGTTATTATCATTTGTAAGTGTCAAAACAATGTTTTTCTTAAGACAATCATACAGAAATAAAACTATTAAGATAAAGAAAATTGCTTCCAGATGCTTTACTGAAGCAGTAAATATGGGATGTTTTTATATCAGTAGTACTTCATGATGTTCATTTGATCTCAAACGACGACACACTGAATGAAAGTGTCAACGGGAAGATGAAGCAATTTTTTTGTACTATCAGATAAAGCATATGAATCATTTACATATTTGTGCAATAAAATTGGTAATAAATTCAGATAAGCACGTGTGATTCTTTTCAAACTTTTTATTTATACTGATGTTAAACTTCACACCATAAAAATCAGATAGCAGCTCAGCATGGCACCCAGAGCTTGGTGCAGGTCCTTGATGCATGGTCATGCATGATGAATCTCTTACAGAGAGTCCAGTATTCAGAAGCACATCTGTGTTTGATTAAAACAAAAAAGAAAAAATATGTTACTTATGTATTGCAATCTCTGTGCACAAGGCAGTCTCGGTCCTGATGGTGAGCTTCCAAATGCTGTCAGAAATGTCACCTTAAGACATTTAGGTCTATCTTCAAGCGTTTCTTTTGAGCCAACTTTCATCCTAACACCTGTACCATACCTGACCTGCATTCATACTTCTGTGTGAACCATTTATGCACTTGCACTACATCGGTAAAAGGCACAAATTGCATGTGAAACGTTCTTGTGATCCTCCCTCGTGACGTGACTGTGATGGGTGAGTGGTTAAGGCGTTGGAATCGAAATATAATGGGGTTTCCCCATGCAGGGAAACCCCATTAGATTCCTCCTCACAGCTTTGAACGTATCAGTCACACAATCATACTTAATCCAAACACCTATTAACGGTTTATATGAGCCTTAGACACTCCTATAGAGGTAGTCTATATAAAAAGACACTGTTCTGTCTATGATGCAACTACATAGTGTGAGGAGTATATAAAACAATGTCACCATCATATTTGGTTTAACTTGTACATTTAAAGATATGTTATGGTCCATCCTATTTATTCTTTTTTTTATTTAACAAAACTTTACTGAAACAACAAAGAAAAATACAAATTATATATGGAGTATTCATCAAAATACAATAAGTCAATACAGATAAGACAAACAAGGTTACATACAAATTAATTAGAATTCAGCTTGAAGTAAGAACAAAAACATGAAAGGGTACAATTTTATGTGAGAATGAAATATAAAGTATAAATTATGAAGATGAGGGATCTACACAAAAATGTTTTCATGAAAAATGAGAAGCCTCATATTCTTATTGTTTTTAAGGAGTTTCAGAGATTTAAAAAGGGAGTTAATTTCTATTTGGAATAAGGGAGACAGCAGTTGTTGTTTGAGGAATCGTTGTTCGTGAATAAAAAAAATTGGCTTGTAACATGAAATAGTTTACTTGTTCAAAAGGTTTATTGTTGAGGTTTTCATAATAAAAAAAATTATATTGATTAGTTTAAAGGAGTACACAAGGTTCAGTGATCAAATCGGTGACTTTTGAGAACAGTTAAACATTTTGTTTTCTCACAATCAAAAAATAAATGTGTTACAGTTTCATCTTCTGCCTCGCAAAAGGAGCATTTATTGGTTATATTCAAATATTTGGAAATCACAGCGTTAATTATGAAGGATCTTAAAAGGAATTTCTCTAGTTTTGTTGGAAATGCAGTATTTATCAGGAAGAAGCCAGACTTTATCCCAAATAACATCTTGAATGCGAGATCCCCATGCTCCACCCTACTTTATATGCTCATTGACGCTGCCCTGACATCCTCCAATCACAATTTGCGCCAGACCATAACTCTGCAATGATTGGTCGACTAGCCTGTCAGTCTCATTTCAGGGCGTTCCTATTTTCTGCTGCTGCCTGTCAGAGCAACACCAGCCTGTAACCCAAACGGCAAAAACAAGAGCTTGTTAAACAAGCAACACCAGAAATTATACTCTTTCTGCTGACAATGAGCGTCTGATATTTTAAGGTGAGGAATAAAACCGTTAAAAGCAAACCTTTTTTTCCAGATACGTGCGAAGTAGAGGTTAGCATGTCGCGTCCTCTCCAATTTGTTTTTAGCATGCAGCGCTAATGGTAGTTAGCTTCAGCGGTCAGCTGGCAATGACAATGGATCCATCATAGGAAGCAGGCTGATCTGCAGGCGGTTTGGTGTTACATTGCAGCGGCTTTAGTTTTGTTGTGTCTTACACTGTCTAAATCGGTCGTAACTGGATAAAATTACTTTGTCCTGGTCGTGTTAAAATAGCTAATACTAATAAAAGGCAGTCAACTGCAGTCCTTTCCATGTACTGTTGAAAGGTTATCTCCAGAGAATAATAGATAAAAATTTAATGTTTAATATTTAATGTCTCACTCTTGTTTTTTCGCCTATACTTTGAATGGCTGCAGTGTTGGTAGGAATCACCTGACCCCTTTCAGTCCCACACCATCATCACCATGGAGACTGGGAACTATGTGTTGATCCATGGGAAGAACATCTCCCACAACACCCCTGCAGGTGCAGCAGCAGGAGCACACATGTCCATTGATAAGCTGTTCCCAGCTCTCCTTGAATGCTTCGGCATCATACTGTGTGGTTATATAGCTGGCAGGTAGGTTTACTTAAAAAAAACCCTTCATATTTAATAAATGAACTTCATATTTAAACGTCAACATTTCTTTTATTTTATATTTTTTCTGCAGGGCTGACATCATCACACAGAGCCAGGCGAAGGGGTTGGGGAACTTTGTTTCTAAGTTTGCTCTTCCAGCTTTACTCTTTAAAAACATGGTGCTGTTGGACTTTAGAGACGTCATATGGGCATTTCTGTGGAGTGTCCTGGTTGCAAAGGTTTGTACTTGTCACTCTTTTACAAAACATATCCAAACTGAATCAATCCTTGTGAGTTAACTTGAAGCTGATGGCTTTGCTCTTTGTTTAGGTCACTGTGTTTGTGCTGGTATGTGTGCTGACACTGATGGTGACCAGTCCAGACTGCAGATACAGTAAAGCTGGTCTTTATGCCATATTTGCCACCCAGAGTAATGACTTTGCCTTGGGATACCCTATAGGTGAGACAGACAAAACTCTAGAAGAAACTCTGGATTTCTTCACATTTAGCTTCATGGCTCTCTGTCTCCCTTCTTCCAGTTGATGCTTTGTATCGAAGCACATATCCAGAATATCTCCAGTATATATACCTAGTTGCCCCGGTTTCCCTCATGCTTCTCAACCCAATCGGCTTCGCTCTTTGTGAGGTTCAGAGATGGAGGCAGACCAGCCATCCACAGTGCAGTAGTCTGGCCATCGTGGGAGTTGTAGTCTTACAGGTATTTATGACTCATATATTTATTTGTGTTATTTTTAGGTGTTTATAATTTTTCTTGACTGTCATGTTTATGTACTAAGGTTTTAAAGAACCCAATCGTGTTCATGGTGTTAGTGGGAATCATCTCCCACTTTGCACTTGGCCAGCGGATTCCTGCCGTGCTGTCGGAGTTCATAGATGGACTGGCTAACTCTTTTGGAGGCGCAGCGTTGTTCTATCTTGGCCTCACTATGGTAAGCTGTAACCCCTTACTTGACTAAAAAACCTAAAATAAGCAAGTTACCACTGAAAAGACATCTGTGTCTTTTTAATCTTATTTTTTTTTATTAATGAATTTGTTTGTGGCAGGTGGGCCAGCTTAGAAAACTAACCAGAGACACTGGAGTTGCCTTGATACTTCTGATCACAGCTAAACTGTGAGTAGACCTGGATGCTGTGTGAACTAGTTTTTTGTTTGTTTTTAACGAGGACAAGTTGTTATGATGTGCTGAATTGCTGTGTGTGGACAGAAAACAGAAGGGATGCAACCTTCTCTGACATAACTGTTTTCTGAAATAATTACATAAAAAATCACTGAGTGATAAATTCTGTAATGAATGTGAAATGGGTCATCTTTCAGCACACGTTAAATGGAAGAAATTACTTTTCTTTTTTAGTAATTACACATTTAATTGTTTGTTTTCTTTTATTTGTATGTCTTAATGCCATCTTTCTAGCCTGGTGATGCCACTGGTCTGCAAAGACATGGTTGACATTCTGGATGTTGGCGTGAACAGCACAAGCGCCAACCACACGAGTTTGTCCAACTTTGCCTTCCTGTATGGAGTCTTCCCAACGGCCCCCAGTGTGGCCATCTATGCTGGACATTACAACATGGAACTAGAGGTGGTAAGGGCTGCAAAGGATGTGATTGTACTTAAAACAACAGCTTACAAGAAATTAGTTTAAAATATAATTAGTCATTTTCTAAAACACTTGGTCCAATTCAGGGTCGCAAGAAGCTGGAGCCTATCCCAGCAACCACTGAGCCAGAGGCTTAAATACAATGATGAATTAAATATAGATTTCTCAGATTTTAAAATTTGAAAAGCAAAAATCAGGACCAAGAAAGACCCCATTGTTATTTCTGTTTTTAGTTTTATTTAGTTGTTTTTAGAGTTGTTCTCTGAAGCATGGACATTGTCTGTCTCATGACTGCATCACATGTCAGCAGCCTTAATGCATAAAAGGGATCAAACCCACACATGGAAAGCATAGAAGATTGAAATTTTCCAGCAGTCATCTGCCATTCAGCTTTAATACACAACATTCATTGCCTTCTCAGAATCTTCCATAGCATCGTTTGACACTTCAGTGTCACCTTTTTGTTTATTTCATGAAGAAACAGAACATGTTGGGTTAAACCTGACTGTATAGTTACATTACATTAGTGGTTTTACTCAGTAACAGTAGTCATCATGAAATGTTTGATTCTTTGTTCTCTAGGTGACTTCAGGGATGGTGATCAGTACGTTTTTGTCTGCACCGATCATGTACGTGTCAGCCTGGTTATTGACGATCCCTTTAATGGACCCAACCCCCCTCGTGACAGAGCTGGAAAACGTTAGCTTCAACATCAGCATCGTCAGCCTCATAGCTCTGGTAAGTCATCTGTCACATATTTGTCCTGGAAGAAACTCTGTGTTTGTCTGTAGAGACCCCCAGTCTGTCCCCTGTAATCACAAGTTATATGTAAAATTGACAGCAGCAGCATAGTTACAGCAGCAGCATGTTGCATGAACAGGATGCTGCTGAAATGCGTGTAAAAGATTTGCAGACATAAAGTCTCAGTTTGCAGCGCTGCTCCTGTCTCCTCTCTCAGGTGTGGACCATTGCTGTGATGCTGTTGAGCAGAAAGTTTAACAGACTTCCGCATCTCTTTGTGTTGAATCTTTTCCTGGCTCAGGTGAGAGTGATACTTGGAGGTATTTCTGGTTTTATGTCTCGGTTTAGGAAGTTTTGGGTTCATCTCTGTAATTTGCTCCACAGTTCCTGGTGTGTGTCAGTATGATCTTATGGAACTTCCTGGTGAAACAAGATGATAATCTTGTTGGGAAAATTCTCACCTTTACCATGCTGTACGGGTCTCTGTATAGCACCTACATTTGGACAGGCAAGTTTTTATGTTTATGAAGCATTAACTGTAGTCATATTTTTCAATGAATTACTAAGTTTGCAGACATGTTAGTTGTGTGTTTTCTTTGGTTGTTTCTCTTTTCCAGGTTTGATCCCTCTCTGCCTGGCTTTGACAAACAGAGATGATCTGCTCCGACTTCGACCAGGAGTTTTCATGGTTTTGGGTTGGGGGTAAGTCAAGACCTGACAGGTTTTACAATTTAAAACAACATAACCAGACTTCAGATGTCAGCAGTTTTCATTCTGTTATTATTTCCAAAGATGATTGAAGTTTTGTGCTTTTGCCAAAATATCAGACTAGTTGTATGAATTTAAATGTACTTGCAGAGTTCCCTTCCTTATGGTTGGATGTCTGCTGATATCGGGGGAGAGGACCGACACCATAGACTCTGCTTTCTTCTACGGCAGAGCTCAGGTTGGACCTGCTTCACATTACTCTGTTTTTTTTTTTTTTACTTTTCACTGGTTAGGTATCGGTGGAGAGAGTTATGATCTAATTATAAGATGAATGTCGATAGTAGGAGTGGGAAAATGTAATCAAAAAATCGAAAATTGGGATTTTTTTACTTCACAATTTTATTATTGGTTTTTTTGTTGTTGAAAAAATAGATTTTTTTTTCAAATAAATAAAAATAAATCCATCATAGAAATATTGTCATTTTTATTTTTATTGATCTTTTTACTTGTCTTCTTGGGCATTATAGCAGCAGAATGATGGTCTGGCTACTGTGTTGTTTACTCCTATTTGAAATAAAAAAAAAACAAAACATGGTTTTTAATCTACAAAAATCAGCAATAATAAAGAATTGTCAGAATCGCAATTTAAATCGAATCGGCACCCAAAACATGTGAATCGAATCGGGAAAAAAGCATATCGTCACAGCCCTAATTATAAGTATTATTTATCCAGCAGCCAGCTGGATATTTATATATTTCCCAGTACTGAAAACAAACAGACAAACAAAAGTGTGCATCTAGTTGTTCATCATGAAGATAATTGATTTTTGACCTTTCACATCCAAGTTTATAGTTATTTGGATAAGAACTGCAGTTAAAAATGTGTACTAGATTAAAGTGAATTTAATGTTATGCAGCAGGATTCTCAAACTCGGATTCCTGCAGGTTTTTAGGTGCTTACCTGCTCCAACGCATGATTCTACCCTCCACACCTGAATGCAGTGACTATAACGGCTTGTTGTCAAGTTCAAGGCAGTTTGAGCCAGATGGACTGAAGCAGGGAAACCTCTAAAACCTGCAGGACAGTTTATCCATGAGCTTGAGATTTATCCATTAGTAACCTGTCATTTCATTTCTTTATAATTTGCATTTTTTCTCTAAATGCTCAGAAAGCATCCTGTTTAAGCTACGGAGAGTTTAATTCATAAATTTTCTGCTACTTCAGATCATCAGTTCTGCGGTGGTTCTTGCTGTGAGCCTGGCTCTCGGTGCGGTGTCTCTGATGGGTCTCAGCCAGGGAGACAAGGAGCAGAGCGGCTACCAGGCCCTGAGCAGAGCTACAGTCACAGATGAGCTGAGGGTCCCTGGTGATCTGGAGGATCAACAACAGCAAACACAGATGGCGAATTCTCCCGTCTGCAGCGGGAACTCCGGTACCTCTGTCCTGCATATCGCTCTTTAGTCTGATCAGAAAGATCATCGAGTCTGTCAGTGATGAATCATTCTGAAACGTTGACCATGTAATGTCAACTTATTTACCTTTTTGTCTCGTGCTGCAGACCTCCACCTTTTCTCCTCTGTGCAGCCTATGCCAGATATGATAGCCAGCACTCAGAGGGAGCACACAAACAGCACAGGTGACAAACTCACGTTGACTTTAGAAATGTATAAACCAGAATATTCAGAATCCCTTCAGATATGAAACGAGAGGATCATTTATTCTATAACGAGAAATAAAACAGCTGCAGTATATTTTCCCTGTGTTGTAGAAATAAATAATCTGTATAATAAGATGTGAACGGACATTCATGCTACATGTAAAGACGTCGAGTCAACCATTTCTCCCGTCATACTGGAATATGATTTGGGATTGTTTGTTCCGTCTCAGGCCACAGTGGGGCGCTGTGTGACGGGCAGCAGCAGCAAAGTAGTTCCACCTCCGAGCAGCCGCTGAATCTGCCTCCACCAGGGCTTCAGACTGCAGACGACACACAGACTGTGAGGCACGTTGTGCTCTGTCTGCTGCTCATCGTCAGCCTGCTTGCGGTAAGCAGTGTGAATAAAACGTGACTTTCCTGAGATTGCTTCCAGGACCAGAGGATTGTTCCATCCATAAAATGTTCAGTGAGGTGGAAACGAGCTGAAATGCTGACATTGTTGCACCACATGCCACCATCCAGGCTGAGTTATGATGGCTGTAACGTTGCCAAAACGCCACATGAAGATGTGATGCTGTCTGTCTGTCTGTCTGTAGAACCTGTCCAGCTGTCTGTGGTGGCTGTTCAACAAGGACCCAGGAAGACTTTACCTGGAGCTGCAATTCTTCTGTGCTGTGGCAAACTACGGACAGGTACCACTATGTGTTGAGTGTCTCGATGTAAATGTGAACACGTGAGTCTGTGAGGAATGCTTGCCTCTGAGCGGCTGGAATCAGTGACATCCACTCAAAAGACTCCAATTCAAAAGTCTTTATTTGTTTGGAGGGGTAAGTATTAGACCGGGGAACTCACCCAAATTTTGCGGAGCAGCCTCACCTCCACCAGCAGCCCTCACCAATGGGCCAAATGGCCCCATTTATACCTTCTGCTGCTGATTGGGCTAACCCACCTTCCACCCAACCCAGATAAACCACATTCAAATACATTTTAAAAACAACTCCCTAAATGAATTTTATAATTATATTTAAAAAAAAAACCTCCCCACAGTTGTATAAATTTAAATAACTAAACCTAAAACCATTTCCCAAACCTAAAACCCATGTGCCCTTGGCCTAAGCCCCACCCATCTGCTTCATGGCCTCTCCTGGAACCTTTAAAAAGTCCTCGGGCCCTTAGGGACACATTTGCCTGATAACCCAGGAAGAGGACACCGCCAGGTGAGCTAACGGCCATTACCATCTCCCATTTCTGCACATTTAATCATCATTTCTTTTCCTCCACAGCTGTCTGCAAAACAAATGACATCAGTAAATATTAACATTTGCATGATTCCATGAATATTTATTGTAGTAAAAAAAAAAAAAAAAAAAAAAAAAAAAAAAAGGTGAATAAAGTGCAAATGTGCAACCATTATTTACTTTATATTTTCATTATTTTTCTTTTATTACTGGAAACCCTTTAGGTAACGGGCAACTGTTTTGTTACAGAGTCGTAACCTGAATGTTCCAACTCCGTCTCCTGCTGTAAATCTCTCTTTTTGCTGCAGGGTTTCCTGTCCTTCGGAATCTTTGGTCTGGACAGACACCTCATCATCCTGCCGTTCAAGAAGAGGTGAGCTGATGCTTCAGCAGCTCATCCCGCTCGGCTTCCGGACTAATCTGGAGTCATACTCATCCTACACTTGTCCTTCTATGTTTTTAAGGTTGCTCAGCCTGTGGCAGGGCAGGGACAGCGAGGAGCTGAGTCCATCAGGCGTTCCCGAGGAGGTCAGGCTCACTTGTACCCAGTTTGTCCGCTACCATAAAGATCAGTGTGTACAAGACATAGTACACACACGCAGGTATGAAGACCATCTATGGAGCCTTCACTTTACCTTCTTTGAAGCTGTACTTTTTATTCTGCATCCCTGCATGTAAAATATTCATCCTGCTATTTTCCACGTTGCTGTTGTCATGTTTTTCTTTAAAAACAGACATTTAGATTTGTGGACATGCAGATGTAGAATATGAAATTTATCCACACGACTAAAAGAAGCTCTTGTGCTAAAGTTTAGTCTTGGGTGCTTTTCTTTTCTATATTCTAACACAATTCCTTTCAGTTTTCTTTGATTAATCAATCCTTTCTTTGCTGTTTCTTTCCTTTATGTTCACCTGCTTCTCTTTCCTTGGCCGTCTCACCCTTCCTCTCCTCGCCATCACCCCCTAGTGGCTCAGGGGAGAGTGTGAACACTTCCACTGGTGAATCCTTCCTCTGATTTACACAGGCTTAGAGGAGGACTGAAGGAGGAGAATGGAGTTGGGCATTTTTCTTCCCTTCATCCCCAGTGCGTGCACTCAGATCAGGATCCTCGGGAGCAGCTGCAGCTCGAGTCGCGCCAAAATCCCAATCCAGCCCAATCCGGCAGCCAGAGTTTCCAGTCCCCTTACAGCCCAGAGGGAGAGGATGATCACCCAGCATATATGTCTACACTTACTGCACATGAAGAGCAGATCTCTCAGCTGCAGTACAATCCTGCCAATCATCCCCCGCGCTCACACCCGTCCCATCTGGAAAGTTTCTTTCGAGGCAGTGACTTCGTAGCCTGGCTGGTGGAACGAGGCCTGTGCACGGGACGAACCGAGGCCCAGTTCTACGGGGTTCGCCTTCAGCAGGGAGGAGTTCTCCATCATCTGACAGGCCAGCATGGCTTCAGGGATGAGCCCGGCCTGCTGTACCGCTTCACACAGGAGGAGAGGTGGTTGCAGAACAGCTGAGAGGAAGCGAGGAGGCGGGAGAGCGGGTAGGCGGTACGGCTGCCGTGGCTGCGTGCCAAAGCAGAAGTGCCTTATGGTGCACGTTTTCCAGCAGCCACAAACGACTGGATTATACAAGAAACCTGCAAATTCTCCACAGAAACACACTGTTACAGTAAAAAAACATGTTTTGGGTGGGAAATTGTGACACATCTTTACCAAAAAGAAGATATTAGGGGAACATTTCATGGCCTGGTTTGATGAGTTGCATTTTCTCAGGCGACTCGCCACATTTTCTCATCGCTCACTCAAACTTTGACCTTTAGCTTTGCTCACTGAGAGGCTGGCAGGGGAAGAACCAAAAGGGACGGTAAAGCTTGGTGTTGTGGTGGAAGGGGATAGAAATGCAGCCTTCTGGTTTCATTCTTTTACTTTGACTCCTGTTTTTCATTCCTGTCAGCTGTGAATGAAACAAACACTGTTCAAGATGTGACAAAAATGTTGATTTTTGCCAAGTTTCTGGACTCACCATAACAATCTACGTTGTACATATTTTGAAGGAAAGGCTGCCGTTCATCAGCCTCGTCCTGGTGTTATTTATCTTGCATATCTGTGCCGGTGGTCGGAAGACGAATGAGCAGAACGATGCAGTGACGACGAGTCGACTCAAGTTTCTGTCGTTCTTGTTTTCCTTCAGGTGACATTTCAAACCCCTGAATCTGCCTGTTTCTACTGATGATTTTTGTTTTTGCACGTTGTGTCCTTGAAACACTCCCTGTCTGTGCTGACTACTTGCATGACTCAGCAGTATGGACGACTGCTCAGCACTGAACCGTTTGCACTAACTGAGTAACAACGTTCATGTTTAAGTTATGCAACTCGCTGGATGTTTCCGGAACGGTGATGTAGTGGAAGATGTTTACTTTTGCAGCTTGTAATCGTGTCTCTCCTGTCAGTTTCATGCTGTTCTTCAGGACTGATTTTTTCTTTACTTGGTGGATTATTTTGATGTCTCTCAGAACTGGATCTGACTCTAATTCCTTTTAGCCAGACATAAATTTAGGTGATTTTTTTTTTTCTGTTCCTGCTGAGTTTAACCTGCATTTTAGGAGCCAAAAGCATGTAACTGTGACACATATGTTCTTTCTACACATTTGTAAAGGCGCTTAAAGCTCTGACATATTTTTGTTTTGCAGTCTATTTACTCTAAACCACATGTTTACAGCTGTTATTTGCCTGTTGGTTTGCTGCATTTGCAATATGTTTACAGTATGTTGGCAAGATTATAGATGATTGAGGGTGATATATGCACGTATAAACGACCAGAGAAGAGACGGGGACCTCACTTATGTCATATTCTGGCTTGAATGTGTGTGTTTTTTATTTTCTCTAGTGAGTCTGGTTTACAACCTGCCACCCAGATTATCATTATTTATTTGTTCACGTGTTGACATCTGACCTTTCTCTTGTCTGAATAGAGCAGGGATACTCAGTTCTGTCCCACGCAGGCTGCCATCCAGCAGGTTTTCCATGCATCCTTGCTCCAACGCAGCTGACTGAGTCTTTCTGCAGGACCTGCTGGCCGCGGCTGTTAAATCCCTTTTAATTTGATTCCAGTGTTGGAGTGGGAATACATGGAAAACCTGCCCCTGGAATAGAGGATAAACTCTTGAGGTAAGACCTCCAACAAACTCACAGGTGCATTTATTCCATGTTTTAGTCCCACTGCGGAGACGCATCGCACCGGGTCAAACCGTTAACATTTATTCAGTTGACACAAATGTGACTTTTATATTTTACTTTGTGTAAAGAGTGCCTCCCCTCAAGCTAATGTGAAGGTGTGTGTGTGTGTTTGTTTGCATGAACATAATGGTCTGTTTCTGTGTTTAAGTATAAAACAAAGAAGAAAGTTCTCGATGTGGGGTGTGTGAATGTGTGTGTGGTATTGATGGACATAGATGATGTGGATGTTTTTGTGTTGCTGTAACTTATTGAAGGCTGATGACTGATGATGACAAAGTCAGAAATAAAACACTATTTGCATCCAGAATCCCACATTTCACTTTCTCTCAACGTAATTCTGATTCACATAAAACTAACTCTTTAATATGTATATATATATGTGTATATATCTATATATATATAGATATATATAGAAAAAATAAATGTTAAGAGCAATGTGATCTGCTGTTTTGCAGATTTTAGAAGTTATCCTGCTGCAACACACCTGATTCAGACTCCAAGAAGTTCTGTACAAGTATGCTAATGACCCATTCATATGACTCTGGTGTGTTTTCCAAACACAGCTGCACACCTGCCCTCCAGTACCAGAGGATCCAGAGGATCCCTGATTAAGAACATGGCAGATTATAGATTCCACGTGTTTCCTTTGGTCACAAACAAGAATTTAATCCTCAGGTGCTGTAAAACGGGAAGCAACATGGCGTGCGTGGAGAAACTGACACTGTTTAGAAGGCTAATAGTTAAACTCTCCTTTTTATTTTCATTCTACTTATATGACAGTAAACTGCAGATAATTACAGAAATTTGGCACTTTGGGTGTTTTCACATTAAAAAACAAAAAGTTTGTCTTGTGCAGATGGACTGAATGTGGGACTGCACTTATTACATTACATTACCTGCTGAAGATGACAAGTTTACAATATGAGACTTGATAGAAAAAGAAAGGGCAGACAAGTTTATAAAAAGCCTTTTTCTTCTTGTCATGAAGCTGTGGCTCCGCTTCATCGACATTCACAGCATGTAGCTCCTCCACAGGCTCGTGTTTTGGATAAAAAGCTGCTAAATTAAGACTCTTCTCTGCTGACTTTGAAGGTAAACAGAAGTCCAAACACAGTGGAACATCACTTGGTTAAAAGCTTCACATTAACAGAAGCATGATGTGATCTTCTCATGAACGTCTGCAGCTTAACAGCATTCATTAATGCAGGTTTTGCAGACATGTTGCAGGGACTTCATTCCTGCTGGTCATTTTATGGCATGTTTACCTTTTATTCTGCACAAATTAGACTAAAAGCCTCTCAGTGAACATGCATTTGTGTTTTACATTTCATTCATGTCCAAACCAGCAGATAAAGGAGCTCAGAAAAGCATTCATTTATGCAGCTTCTGCTGGCATGAGGAGATCACATCTGTAACAACAGCCGAAGCCACGTTAAGACATGTGCAAGTGCTAAAAGAAAAAACAAAAACACTCAACATCTGAAAGTCTTAAACATTTGGGAAATGCATGAACTGCAGCTACAGTAAACATGGGCGTAAAGTTATTGATCTCCACAGTGTAGCTGTGTTCTGTACGCAGTAATGAATGTAAAACGAACACCTGGGGCCAGAAGCATAAACACACATTACCAACAACACGCCCATCCCACACACTAAATGGTCTTTCCAAAGGCAGAACTAGCTCTCCTTATTGAAAATTATTTTACTTCTTAATAGGATGGATTTTTTTTTTTACTTTAAGAAAACAAGTATTTAGATATTGTTTTAATTTTCCCTGTCAAATCTACTATGGATCACGTGCTACTTTAAGTGTTCTTAAACTGCTTTAGAAACACCGTCGGCATGTCTGAATTCAGGAGGTCTGTGCATGTGCATCCTCTCCAAATACAAATATATCTGCTACTGAGCACATTAAGTTTGTGTACATATACAGTATGTTTATGCACCTGGCCTTAAAAAAATTACAACTTTCTTCTACAAAAATGAGTTTTAACTCATTAAGACCTGATGTGATGCAGCAGTTCTCATATTCAGAAGGAACTTCGGGCCTGAAGGGGATAAAAATCTGTGCTTGGCACATTGTTGGCCTCCTGAACACATCAGGAATCTGAAACAAAAAAAACCTTGACAAGCAGCAAGTCACAACAAGGGAAATATTTTGCAATGACAATATTAACATGGAGAAATTGAGGAAAATGAGGCTGAATGATGCATTTTGTTTTTGGTTTTTTTTGCATCATAGGAAATGAAAATCAACCATGTCAGTGAAAAGCACCAACGCTGGGAATTTAGAGGAATTTAAACCTAAATCTTCATGTTTAATGCATCATTTCTCTGAAGCAAATACTGAAACTGATAAACAAGTTGATGATCTTTGTTCTGTTGTTCATGTTGAAGTTCTGCTCAGAGTCAGAATATCAATGACACGTTAACATTTTCTGACATTTTTCACACAAAACTGCTTCCGTTAAATATTAAAACACCTATTTTAATGGAACACAGTATGTTTTGTCTTTTTTTTTTTTTTTTGTCAGTATAAAAAAAAAAAAAAAATCCAATGACAGCATTTGTGCGGCATGTGAGCTTCTCAGCCCTTCAGAAACAACCTCCCAGCCTCGGCAGCTTTCACAGCCTCTTCTTCTGAGGAACTGCTGGGAATTTCATCCCCTGCCTCAGAAAAGTCCCCTAAAACTCTATCTGTGTGTATTTATATCAGTATTGTGAGATCTTCAGGAAACTGTAGGACTAAACTGTTGCAACATGATCACAGGACAAGTTCAGAACGGATCATACCCTGAGTATAATGAGCCCCGAGTGTGACCTTACAGAAATCACACGGCTGGCCCACATAAAAGGTCGCATGCCTGCGAGCAGAGGGGCTTTTTCAACCCCCCTTCCTCCCCCCACCTCATTTCTTCTGACATGAACTTCCATGAAAAGTCCCCGCTGACCCGACTGTCATCGTCTCTTCCTGTCCTGGCCGATGTCGGCCTGGCTGGTACCGTTGCTGTCCAGGCCTTCCATCTTGAGGTGAGCCTTGCTGTAGCGTTTGATCAGCGCTCCGGGAAGGAGAGCCATGAGGGCGATGGCCAAGAGCTGAGCCAGCGTCCCCCAGGAGAAGATGTCATCCAGGGAGGAGATCTGGGAGAGGATGGACCCCGTGCGAACGCAGATGAAGTTGTAGGGGATCAAACCTGCCGGAGAGAGCAGCAGCTGGGTGAACGCTGTTTGTGGGGTTTCTCTTTATTTCTGTGCTCTGCTGTAAAAATGCGGGAGCTCACCGATTAACACAGAGAAGAAGAAAATGGATATGGGGATGTTGAGGACAGGACAGGTGATGTTAAGGAACCAGTTAGGAGTCATAGGGAAGAAACGAAGGAAAAGGAGGAAGAAGAACAAACTGCTACGATTTTCCTTCACCTGACAGGGTGGAAAACAAAAGATGGAGGGAAGGAGGGAAACGAGGAGGGGATGGATTACGTGCAGTTAAAAATCACCAGATTTCAGCAGCATTAAGCTTCACTTTACCCTCTTTATTCAGCATTTCTAAGCTCTACTTATATGACATTCAATAAAGTAAACCTGCCACGAACGAACGCAGTTCTACGTCTAACTAAAACAACCTCCTCAGTTCAAGCAGAACCCACTTAGAGAGACGTCGCTTCCAGGTCGAGGTCTACGCCACACACACCTACCTTCCTCTGCAGCAGCGCCACCTTCTCAGGGAAGAAGTGGACCACATACTGCTTCCCAAACGCCGAGGACAGCAGGAAGCAGAAAGTGGAGCCTGACGTGCTGAGCAGGCAGGCCAACGCCAGACCCTCCCAAGGCCCAAATATCGCACCAGCGAGCATGTTCTGAAACAAGGGAAGGTAATAATCACCCAGAAAGCTTGTTAAATGCTGCTTCAGGTTTAGAGTTTTCAGACAAAGTGTGTGTAAAGCAGTGTTTTTCAACCTTTTTTGACCCATGTCACTTTTTCTCACTGACAAATCACAAGGCACACCACAAACCTAAATGTTTTTCTCTTTAGAGTCCATATTATTAATATAAAGTCCATCTTGTCAAAGCCTCACGATAGAAATCAGATAAACACAAGAAGATGGAATTTTATTATCTTTCACTGGAGCCTGATTGGATGAACACAGAGCTGCTTTTTAGTCCAATCAGGTGAAATTAGATAATTTCTCAGGGCACACCTGATGATCTGCCACGGCACACAGGTGGAAAAACACTGGCGTAAAGAAAGCGTGTCTCACCAGGAAGGAGGAACCAGGTATGGCGAAAGACTGCTTGTACAGGTAGGCGCTGCAGAACAGCAGCAGAACGTAGCCGTGATTTTCTCTTTTATAAAACTTGAGCATGTCTGCGAGCTCCTGTAGAGACTCCAGGTCCGACGGGAACTTCAGACTGGATGGAAACACACACAGGATCACGGCTTACGGCTGCGTAAACAAACAAATCATCTTTCAGCAAAAAAAAATAACTAAGCACTGAATTTTATTCTTATAAAACAAACCCCTGCTGTGATGATTCCCACTGTTCCTCCAGCCAGAACGTGCACTGAGATGAGTTTTACTGTTTTTACTTGTTTTGTAAAGAAGATTTTTTTTTAAAAAGAAGAATCTAAATGAATCCAAACATCTGCTGTAATAAATGTGTAATAAAGTCAATATCATTTCAGATAAAATAGGCTTCGTGCAACAAGATGTGAAAAGCTTTTACAATGGGAACAAACAGGAGGAAAGATGATCGGGTGTGTGTGTGCAAAGCTGAGTGGAAGAGTAACTGGACACATTTGATTGAAGGACAGAAATAGCATCGTTGCCTGCAGACCTGAGCAGAGGGTAGAAAGACGCTTCTCAAGACTCTCACACAGGCTAAAATCCCCCCCTCTGAAACTCAAGATGCTTCCTCGGCCATCTGCTTTGGCATCCAGAGTTCCTTGTTGGTATTGGTCAGCAGACAAACATTCTGCTGTGCCATTGGTCAGCAGGTTGGTGATGTGTGAGCGCACGGACACATGAAACTGCACAGATGTATGTATGTACAGTATTCCAGGAGAGTTGTGTCATCGTAGGCACTTTTAATTTTACGTACATGTAACCCCATGAGAAACATTCCGTCTCTTTATATAACACACACACACACACACACACACTCGCTGAAGTATGACAAGATTAAGAAATGAAGATTCTTCATGAGGGGGAGTGAAGTCGTTACGTATCAGTCAACATTTTCCAGCCAGACATGATTAAAAACCAAAGATTCCTGGAAGATGATTATTTGTTTTCTGTCATAATGACTGCAACATGCGGCGTGTGCACACATCCAGTCTAACACGAGTACTATCCATTTACTGTGTGTAAACACATACATGCACAGATGCTAGGCTTGGCATCAAACTGGCTGGATCAGTGTTATTCTATCGACTGCGGCAACCTCACACTTCCAAGACTCACAGAAACACACACACACACACACACACACACACACTTTTACATGGAGACATCTGAACACACCCGCATGCACACACAACCAGGAAGGTTACATAATCAATGTGGTACGAGATGGAAAGAAGACGTTTTAGTTTTAATATTTTATCTGATAACAGGTATTAATTGCTATGATTAGGGCTGTGATGATATGCTTTTGTCCCGTTTTGTAGAGGTGGGAAAATCGAATCAAAAAATCAAAAGTTGGGATTTTTTGTTTCACAATTTTTAATTTTTTTTTTTTTCCCCCAATAAAATTAATTCACTATAAATCTTTTGTCATTTTTATTGTTTTTATTGATCTTTTTACTTGTCTTCTTGGGCATTGTAGCAGCAGAATGATGGTCTGGTGACTGTGTTGTTTTTATCTAGTTAAAATCATGAAAAATTATGCGCAAAAAAAAGTTTTAAACATTTTTTTTTCTTTTTAATCTACAAAAATCAGCATATCCAATCATAATTTAAATCAAATCCCAAAAAATAGAAATCGAATTGAATCAGGACAAAAGCATATCGTCACAGCTTCACTGTTTTGATTCCTGTTTTTTAGGTGCCAATTCGATTTAAATTGCAATTCTAAGGATTCTTTGATATTGCTGATTTTTGTTGACTAAAAACAAAGATAATTTACACTTTTTGCTCGTTATTTTTGGGCATCATTCTGCTACTATGATGCCCAAGAAGACAATTAAAAAACAATAAAGATAACAAAAAAGTTTGATTATATAAAATTTAGGGATTATTGCCGATATTGGAATTTTTTCAATTTGATTTTCCATCCCGAGTTATGTCCTAGCTATATGTCCTTACTATGTATAGAAATATCTAATATTAATGTCTGACTATATGGATGAGAAGCTGGACTGAGACAGAGCATGCAGAACAGCTGGTGAAGATTGTTTGTATGATTTATATGATAAAAGGTGAACAGTTTAAAGCTGGTTGGGGTGGGGTGGGGGGGGGGGGGGGTTCTGGACTTTAGGGAATCCCCTGGGGATTTCTTCAGCTAGATAAGTGTCAGGAAATAATCTGCTGCATGAAATGATGCTGACTTCGCCGACTGTCCTCCTATATTTACCTTTTTCCTTTCACCACGCCAGAACTGAGATGAGTGAGACGGTAAAGTTATACTCTGACCAGTCGTTACAAATATCATCACTTGCCCCAAACACTGAGTTGGTCTCGGACCAGTTCCGGCATGGACAAAGAGCATCTGAGTTTCCAGATACCAGGATGTTAGCAGTAAACCCTTCGGGGCCCTGCAGATCTGGCTCGCTTCCCTCAGATCTGCCATCAGATCCAGGCGGATGTTTAGAGGACTCATGAACATGTACTGCTGTGGTTTTTTACTCCTTCCCTAAAGTCCTGCTGGGGAAAGCTGCTATTATAGAGATGTGCTGGTAAAACTCCAGCATTCAACTGGTTAATTAATGGCTTTTCCACTGGTTTACTCCACAATATGAGGAATATTTAAAACCCTCCTTTCTCATGTGAAATAAAGGAATTTATGTGCTTTTTAATACCAACAACAGGATATATTTTTAAAATCTGTGAACAGTTTTTTAGTGTGACGTCAGAAATGGCTTGAAGCTGTTTTAATCTCTGAATTTTAAACTTCTGCAACTTGATTTTAACTCAACTAGAAAATGATCCTGCTGTTGATGAAATCTATTGATTGGCCACCCCATGAGAAATTTCCTGGCTATGCACCCCTGCTTGTACAGGAAATGTGCTTTACCAGTACACTTACTTTATCTAACCAGCATTTTAACCCTTTGGCTGATCAGCATAAGAGGATTCATATCTCACATAGCTCCAAAATATACTGTTAATGTTAAAAGTACCATCTGTGATGGCAGCTGAGAATAAGTTTTACATGAGTCACAGCTGTTCTAATAACCAGTTGGATCCTTTCAGGGCTTAGTTTACACAACTTTTGCAGTTTAAATGTGAGGATTTGCTTTGGAATAGTAAGAGATTATTACATATCCTGGTCGATGATAAGGCGTTATCCATATCTGATATGAAACACTAATAACAATATATTTTTTAATAAAGACTCATTTTAACCCTATCAGAGTACATTATTCATGGTGGCGCTATACAATGTATAACTAGAACTTATAATGGGAAGTCATGTTTCAGTAGATAAAAGCTTGAGAGTATTTACCTGTACTCCACCACTTCCTCAGCTCCCCCCTCAGAGGCCGGCTGGAGCTGCTTGGGTCCCGGGGGAAGGTGCGTGGACAGCAGATAAAGGTAGACACTGGCCGCCGCCACGATGGCAGCGAGTCCCGCTACGGAGCGCATGTTGCTTCGCGGAGACACCGCCGGTTCGCGGGTTGCTTCGGTGGAAAACTCGGGTTAAATGGAAACGGAGGGGAAAACCGGAGGCAAGATAAAGTTGACGTGTTGTAGTTCAGTTGGACCACAACACGTCACCGGGGTGAGGGGTGTCGCTTACCCAGAGGCAGGCTACAGGTCTGGCCGGGGTTCGGCGGAAGGATCATATGGCAGACTGGTGACAACTTTCTGCAGACTGGTAACACTGGTGACAACTTTCTGCAGACTGGTGACAACTTTCTGCAGACTGGTAACACTGGTGACAACTTTCTGCAGACTGGTAACAACTTTCTGCAGACTGGTAACAACTTTCTGCAGACTGGTAACACTGGTGACAACTTTCTGCAGACTGGTAACAACTTTCTGCAGACTGGTAACACTGGTGACAACTTTCTGCAGACTGGTAACACTGGTGACAACTTTCTGCAGACTGGTAACAACTTTCTGCAGACTGGTGACAACTTTCTGCAGACTGGTAACACTGGTGACAACTTTTTGCAGATTGGTAACAACTTTCTGCAGACTGGTAACACTGGTGACAACTTTCTGCAGACTGGTAACAACTTTCTGCAGACTGGTAGCACTGGTGACAACTTTCTGCAGACTGGTAACAACTTTCTGCAGACTGGTAACAACTTTCTGCAGACTGGTAACACTGGTGACAACTTTCTGCAGACTGGTAACAACTTTCTGCAGACTGGTAACACTGGTGACAACTTTCTGCAGACTGGTAACACTGGTGACAACTTTCTGCAGACTGGTAACACTGGTGACAACTTTCTGCAGACTGGTAACACTGGTGACAACTTTCTGCAGACTGGTAACAACTTTCTGCAGACTGGTGACAACTTTCTGCAGACTGGTAACACTGGTGACAACTTTTTGCAGATTGGTAACAACTTTCTGCAGACTGGTAACACTGGTGACAACTTTCTGCAGACTGGTAACAACTTTCTGCAGACTGGTAACACTGGTGACAACTTTCTGCAGACTGGTAACAACTTTCTGCAGACTGGTAACACTGGTGACAACTTTCTGCAGACTGGTAACACTGGTGACAACTTTCTGCAGACTGGTAACACTGGTGACATCTTTCTGCAGACTGGTAACACTGGTGACAACTTTCTGCAGACTGGTAACAACTTTCTGCAGACTGGTAACACTGGTGACAACTTTCTGCAGACTGGTAACACTGGTGACAACTTTCTGCAGACTGGTAACAACTTTCTGCAGACTGGTAACACTGGTGACAACTTTCTGCAGACTGGTAACACTGGTGACAACTTTCTGCAGACTGGTAACAACTTTCTGCAGACTGGTAACACTGGTGACAACTTTCTGCAGACTGGTAACAACTTTCTGCAGACTGGTAACACTGGTGACAACTTTCTGCAGACTGGTGACAACTTTCTGCAGACTGGTAACACTGGTGACAACTTTCTGCAGACTGGTAACAACTTTCTGCAGACTGGTAACAACTTTCTGCAGACTGGTAACACTGGTGACAACTTTTTGCAGATTGGTAACACTGGTGACAACTTTCTGCACACTGGTAACATCTTTCAGCAGACTGGTGTCTGCAGAAAGATGTCACCTTGTCTCTGTGAACTCAGATAAATGCAGCAAATCCAGCTGTTTTAGTTCGTTTCAGTTTGTGGTTGGCTTAACTTCTGAAGAAATGTCACACTTACCCCCCACCCAACACACTGAGGAGCCCCGGTGTGTTTATGTACAGTAGGGACGCGCAGTAACGCGCTCAGGCCGCTAGAGGGCGGTATGCGAAAGCTCATGGGCTTCAGATGATAGAAATGATCTAGTTATAGATCTAAATCAGTCTTATTTTAGTATGACAGTCAGCAGAAAAGCAGAAAATATTTAATTATGATTAATCAGATTGTTAAAGTATATTTCGTGGGGCTACACTGTCAAATCTAGACATTTTTTTATTTAGATTTGCGCACATATGGGGTTACATAAATTTATCAATGCGATGTTATTGAATGAAATAAATGAGACGTCTTTTCTTATTTTTTTCCATGATACCATATTCATTGAGAGATTTTTGTATACAACAGATCCTGGGCCAGTGCTGGTGTTCTCTGCTGGTGTGAAGTGCTGGCAACTGGTTTCAGCTGAGTCTAATTAAGTCATCAGTCTTGGTGTCTTTATGTTTAAATTGGCACAAAAAAAAGTTGGTTTAAAACAAAAAAATCTGTTCTTTATGAAATTTGTTTGCATTTCTTCCGAATAACGATGAGGAGTAAAAGACAAAAACATTTTAATTTAAATTTCATTTTGATTCTGTTTTTATATTCGGTGCAACTTTCTTTTTATGTCATTCTGTTGTTTTATCTCATCACACACATCTAACAGAAAAATCACTCGACCCCTGTTTGATTACAGTCTTGCTTTATTTGACATGCTTTGTCTGACATTTAAGATCTCTTTAAATCTCTTTCTTCTCATTTTTCTCTCCTCTATCTGCAATGATAAAAAAAAGAAAAATTAGATTTTAACATTATGTAATTACATCATTGCCCAAAGATTTAATCTACACCTGATTAAAACACAAAGGCTTTTTCCTGCTTCTTCTCTCTTTAAACTCCTCATCCTTCATTTTTTTACTCATGTACAAAAAAACAGATCTTCCATAAATTTCTAGATCTTGAAACTTTATTCCAAAATGCTTTTTAGTTACTTGAAATTACTGTTGGATCCTCTGCAGTAAAGAAGTGAAGCAGAAAAATGCTTTATGCTGTGAAATTAGTCTTCAAATGGTTACAAATATATAAAATATTATTTTAAAAGATGTAAAACGATTAGGTGCAGCTCAGGGTCCTCATTCAAACAATGTGAACATGTGAAATAACTTTATACGTGCACATATCACAACCTGCACAAACATCCATATTCTGTTTTCAGATCTTTAGCTTCAACCTTTGGTGTTTAAAAAGCTCCCTCCACCGATCTGATGACGTCAAATGAAAATACCTTTCACTGGGAACTGGGTTCATCATCGTCATGCCTTACTCAGACTCACGGTTTTTATTTCAAACTTTGCATCTTTTGCTTCCAAAATAAATGTGTCTCATTAATCATGACACTGTGGTTAATAACAAGAGGTCCAAGGTCATCATGATCCATCTTAAGATTAAAATAATTAAAAATGATTTTAGTTAAATGCAACAGGCATGAAGGAGCGTGCACATCATCACCTTGTGGCCGTTTCACTATCACTTCTCACGCACCCAACTAACACGTTGCCACAGATTGGTTTCCTTGATCGCATGAATATGTTTTCCATACTTTATTTTGTTTATATCACCAGATGGGCACTTTACCTCACCAGGCAAACAAATAGTTAGCTATTTACCTTTTAGACTCAGGGATTGTTACCACGGTTACCGGGTTCCCATTGTTCACATCACCTTTATGTATTTCTGCTATGGCTTCATAATCTGGGATAACTACCAAATTAAAGCACACACATTATTAAAACCAAATCTTCAAAAGTTGACTTAAGTTTAATCGAATATTCTTTCAGGTTTAAAAAACACACCTTTGTGGTCCTCATTGTGAGTAAGAGGCATCGCTTGAACTCCGACCACAAGAACAAGGAGCAGGAGCAGAATCTGAGCTCTCATTGTCTGCTTCAGAACAAAGAGGATTGAAGGAATTTTCTGCCTTTCATCAATAAAACCCCCCGGAAAACGAAATAATAACTCACCTCTGGAATGAAACTTTTAGGCTGCAGCTGGTTTTTAAGACCAAACTTACTGTGCCTGGAGTTTTAATTTGCATTCATCACACTTGTCAAACAGGTCTTACTGCTGGGTGTGTTCATGACTGAAGCATCTTAACAATCTGCCCACGTCAGCTAGAAGATGAATAAATTCTATAAATAAATCTTCTATTTGTTTTTAGAGTTGAAACTATCTCTAAACTCCTCAGAGGGATGCGTAGGTGAACTGTATGAACTGGGCTTGCAGCAGAGTCGCTGGAAAACTTTGTATTCTGCAGCATGATTAGAAGAAAGCAAAACAGCATTTATGAGCTGTGGTGAAAGTGGTTGTGGTGGAAATTATGCATAGTGTATTATTAATATGTTACTCCTTTATTTAGCTTCTTTTATGTAGTACAAAATATAGAATCTGCATAGTTTAGAGTAGTTCAGAGAGCTTGCTTTAGTAGGTTCATGCATAAAACTGAATGTTCTGTTCAAAGCCTGTTTCAGCTTTGACTATTATCATGTTCTGCTAGCAGTTGTTTTGACTAGCGCTGCCAGGCAAAGGTTATTTGTGTATGTCTAAAGATTGCTGTAACACCCTGAGCGGGGGCAGAGCTCTCGAGACCTTTCGCTTGCAACAACTGGGCATTGTCAATAAACTGGACAGAGCACAGCTGATTTCTAGATTTATTTCTCATCAGATAAATTCTACAACAGTTTGGTGTCAGAAGTGGGATCTCACGTGTTTCCCGCGGGACCGGACTGAGGGGCAGGCTGCCTAAATCCAAACAGATTCATCTTCAAACCTCGAATAGGCCTTAAGAGTGACGAGGGCCACCGTCAACGGTTTCCGTCGATCACGGCGGGCTCTCAACCCACTTGCTGATTTATCTGGTGAGAAGTATATCTTTCCAAATTAGAATCTGGTAATTTGTAGAGGAATTATTTTTGGATTTAATTACTGCATAGTTGTACGGATCAAATTGCTAATCAGGCTGTAACACCCTGAGCGGGGGCAGAGCTCTCGAGACCTCTCGCTTGCAACAACTGGGCATTGTCAATAAACTGGACAGAGCACGGCTGATTTCTAGATTTATTTCTCATCAGATAAATTCCACAACAGTGGTGACATAAAGATTTGGTTTATGAAAAATAAAGAACTGTAAGGCTTCAAGTCATTCATAATAAACACTCAACGCAACTCAGAGCACCGAGATGCGAATGTCCTTACTGTTCCATTTATTTCTACATTTTCTGTGCATTTACATGTCTCATGCTGTTGTTTCTGGATGTAGGCATCACTGGAACCATCAGGATACCTCAGTAACAATCACACCTCCAGTGTGTGGAGTCCAAGTCTTCAAAATCAAGTCAGGAAAGAAGAAACGTGCAAACAGTCAAACTGTTGGTTAGATGTCGTCAGGATGATGCTGTGACCAGAGTTGGTCTGTGTGTTGGAGCAGGGAAACATTGAAATTCCTGCAGGATTATGGCTCTCAGAGACTGAAGCTAGACACCCCGTCTGTAGGCGACTTCACATTCGTTCAGGTCTATACGGTTTTCAAAAGACTTTGCTTTTGCTAAAATCTGAGTGTCGAGATTTGAGGAAAAAACTGTTTAAATGAGTAAATTTATGATTTTCTGAAAAAAATTCTACTTTTCCTAAAGAGAAAATTTTTCTGATTGTATTTTCTGATTGTAATGGAAATGGAAAACACACATATTCGCACCAAAGGGAAGTTTTCTGTGCAGCACACACAAAAAGAGCACGGGTCGCCACCGTGGCGTCATTATGTTAAAGTACAATGACTCTTAAAGTTTTTGCGCTCACTGGAAGTCACTTTTGCACCCAGTCTTTTCTCCTCTCCCTGCTTCCATCTCTGATTGCAGAAGTAGTTCCTGGTGTGCAGGGTTGAGCTCCAGCTGTCAACCATCTCCAATCAAGCTAAAAGCTGGTCTTCCCCTCCGGTTCTTCACATGATCCTCCACTAAGGTACAAATCGGCCACATTTCAGGTCTTACAGATGTCGCTGCCACCATTTCTGTTAAACAAAGCTCAAGAGCTCGTCCCATGCTGCCATTCTGTTCAGAAAGCCCCCTCTTGGGCAAGCTATTCTCCCATTAAAGGTCTAAATGCACCAACTTGTCAGGAATTTTCTACCTTTTCCCTTCAGAAACAGTCCAACTTGCTGCTGAGACAGCAGCTTGTTTCTGAGTTTAGTTGAACAGCACTCTGGGGGGACCTCTGAAAGTGATTTAAATTCGTAAATATTCAATGAACATGAGCCTATAATTAAACAAAAGTGTGTTTTTAAATGTTTGTACAAATTTACAATATTTGTGATGATTCTTCCAGTTTAAAGTAAGACACCTGAACACATACATCTCTGCAGTTACAGGAGTAAATGAAATCATGTCATTCTTTCAGGGATGAGAACATTTGCCTCGACATTGGCTGAAGTTCGATGTGACATTGGTTTATTTATTCTTTTAATATCCTGTCTCTCGGTGTAAAATAAGGCTTGTAATAACCTGCAATTTATACAATTTGTGTTCAAACTTTGAGAGGCAATGTCCCTGCTGTCGCTTCAGCTTCCTCTTAAAACTACAATATAGTATTAAATGTATATGTTGAAAAGATAAAATATTAAAACTTTACATGAACAGGATAAAATGCATCTGGGGTAAAGATGTTGCTTCATATACCAAGCACAGCTGTGAGTGGAAGGTGGTCATCAGTGTCTGGAAGTGGTGGCTTCACACGCAGTGACGTAACTGTGTCTCAGTCCAGATCAGGGGTGCCCAAATCCAGTCCTTAAGATCTTTAAGATCTGCTTTTCTGAAAATACTCAGAAAAGATTTTTAAAAAAAAAGTCATTATTTAAAAATGTAAACTTTTCAGGAAACCGTCCTTTAAAAACGACATTAAAGGAGCGAAGTGTCTCAGTGAAAGGAGTCAGGCTGGGTGAAAAGGAGGCAGATAATACAACACTTCTGCTGCTCCTTCTCTCAAGTTTAAATTTACAATATGTATGGATCTTAAAGTATGTTTTGATTTATCCACTTGGCTTTGTCACATCTATGTTGAATTAAACAAAATGAAACTACAATTACTTACCATGTTGGATGAAGTGAATCGTGGGGAAAACAAGCCTGCAGAGGATCCACCACCACCCGCCTCATGCAGGCCAAATCTCAGAGGCTTCTCGCTTCATGGAATGGACTTGTTTGTCCATTCAGAGACACCGTCGTAGAAACGTATGGCAGCTGCCGTGTCTGTTGACCCACAATAGATAAATTGTTCATTCTAAGGAAATACTTTTGTAAAGTGACTAAACAGAAACAGAGTTTTTACTGATACATTCATTTTTTCACTCCTTTACCTTTCAGATCCTGTAACACGCTGCATCTTTAGGTTTAGTGTGTTGGAGAAAAGCAATGTGAAAGGTCCTTTATGCCAATATGTCAAAGCAAAATATAGCATCTTTCTGTGGAAAAAAACCACTGGTATAAAAACCAGAGAATTCTTATTTTAAAGCGACTTTACAGCTGAAGTGGGTAAAGAGAATTTCTATGAACCAGAAAAGCTGCAGTCAGCGGCAAAACGATCAATATGAACCAGAATTATCCTTTAAATATAAATAAGCCGTTTATCTGCAGAGCACTTGTTTACCCGTGTCTATACAGGGTGGGGAAAATTGCTTTTCAGTACTTTTGTCACTCCACAGAACACCTGAGAACTACAAGACCTCGTTGCTTTAAATGATTTTAAAGCTGCAGAAAGATGTGAAAACACAATTGTTTACCTGTCACTGTTTGCTTTTAATGGAGGCGTTTTGTTGCTATGAAAATGCAGGGAACTTCAGGTGTTGGGGTGGGGGTTACAGGAGGATCAGGGGGATCCAGATTCACAAAGCAGATCCACCACAGAGTGGTCTCTGAGGTGGAAGACTCCTCCAGAACCGCCTCAGCTACACAACGTCGTGGTGGAAGATGGTCCTGAACCGTATCGGTGTGATCGCTGGTCTTGGCAGGTTCTGGCTCCCGGCTGGCATCTGGTGTTATTTTGACACCCATCAGAAGCAAAAACCCGCCCCATTACAGCCATATTATCTCACAAGATCTCCAAAAGTCTGAATAGGTTCCCATTCGCTGCAAGGTGAGGACCAGCAGGGCTCTGAGTTCTTTCCAGTGACCCCATGAAGCAGAGCACCAAGTTTACCTTTTGCATCATGAAAAACTAAACCTGGTTTTACTCTGTAGGTTCCGTAATACTCCCTTTTAATTCAGATTAAAAATGAATATCAAGAGATTTAAAAATGACCTTAAATACCTAATTCTGGATTAAAATGACGATTCCAAAAGAGCTCTAAATCACTTTCTTCAGATTTTCAGTCCACATTGAATTTCCTTCATCATGTCTACGTTCATTCGTCGTTTCCTCGTCCGGTCGCGATGTTGGTCCCTTCTCCGGTTCTCCATCCCCGTCTCCTCCTCAGCAGTCTGCTCATGTCCAGCTGCTGCATCACAGCTGAACTGAGAATCAGAGCGAAAATGGTTTTTATGTCCTCATGTATCTTGTAGCTAAGAAGCAGGAACAGGAGTGTGTTTTCTAAATACTGTTCCGGAGGTCTAACAGTACATTGATCTACACTAATATATTGCTCATACGGTCAATGAACCAAAGACATTGATCCAAAATGACTTCTTTCAACTTCTCTCAAAAGTTGTTACCATAAGCATTTATTAACTGCAATTATTTATCATGAAAATGGTTGTTTTTATAGTTCTGCTGGCTTGTTTTTGCTATAAGAACAGATTTTAATTTAAAAAAAAAAAAAAAAAAAAAGTGAATATCTGAGGTCAAGAATAAAAACATAAAATAATCTTGTTACTTTTTGTCAAATGACTGTTTTAATGACCTGTAATAGTTTCAGATCAATCAGTGGCTCTTTAATCGAATCCAATCAAACTGGGATCATGACTGATCCCAGTATCAACACATTTCTATCTAATAAATCGATATAATACTGCATCATGATCAAACTTACGTCCCTAATAAATACATCTGCAGCCTGTCCAATCAGAACCCTTTCCCAGACCTAACGTGGAATTCAATAAAGGCGACTAAACATGTTTAAGCCTCCGTTTGGAATGACTATTTCTATGTAAATGCAGAGAAGAATACTTTAATTCTGAATGATTTAATTCAGAATAATTATTGTGAATGAGAAAACATTGTGAATTCCTCTCCGTTGTGTCTTTCTTTGTCCTTCTAAAAGCAGCCACACAGATCAGATGAGAACAAATTTATTCTACAGGAAGGAAAAAACCCACTTTAATAAAACTTTTCAGTGTACAAAGTAATGAAACTTTATTTAAGAAGGTTATTTTTAGGACATGAAGGAAGAAAAGTAGAGGAAGATTAATGGGGAATGATACACATGAAGCACTTACATACCATTTACTTATAGAGACTGTGCCTACAAATAAGTGAAAGCTGCTGAAAACAAGAGCAAGACTGATGCATTGAGACATTTTTCTAGGCTGACACAGACGGTAGTTTGTTGTAAGCGAGCATTTAACGTCGACGAAAACTGTAATTCTGGCTACCTTTTTACATTTTGGCTTCTGCTCTAATCTAATAAAGCATCGTCTCGCTCCTCGTTCTACACAACACAGACAAAAGTGGCTCTTCTACATCTAATTAAGTGTCAAGGATCAAACCATCTTCTAAGACTGTTTGTTTACAAGAAGTGGATTCAAATCAAGCTGAATTTTATATTACAGCTCTGCAGTATCTTCTAGTGGATCATATGACTGGTTTGCAAAGCTCTGTGTGTGACTGACTGGCAGGCTCTCCTTTCACACAAATTTTCACTGTAAATATCCAACGCTGTGTGCAATGTGCAACAAAAAAGACCCCCATCAATTCTTAATTTTAGAATGAATTCTGTTGTGAATTAATGAGGGATAGAATTTGGATTTGGGGAACATCAGTTTGAATTATTCTTTTTAATTAATTTAAATGATTACCAATAAAATGCATGATGAATGGTGAAAGTACATAAAGTTAATAGTTTCAGGACATTTAAATCAGTTCTGCAAGAAAATATGTGAGGGATGTGGGGGTTGAAATAGACTGTGGATACTGGAGTATAACTGACAGCTAATACCAAACTGATCTGTTTTTATATTTTCGCCATTTGAAAAATGAATGAAATCCTCTGATTCTGATCCACCAATTCAAAGTTCGATCAGTTCAAATTCAGGTGAAATATTTATACCACGTCATTATTTCCTGAACAACAAAACCAAAATTCAGAAGCAGCATGTGAAAAAGTAAATCCAACAAATGACTGAATAACCTGTCGAACGTCTTTTAGCAGAAATCTGTGTGACGTCATCCGTATCAGATTGTGGATGATCTCCGTTTCAGCATAGCTCTTCATCTCATCTGTGTTTGCAGCGTTGATTCAGATTCAGTCTGGGATTTCATACGGCCATTTAAACATTTTTAAAAATTAGTTAATTTATTGCTGTGTTTGGGATCATTGTCCCACTATAAGCCAGTTTGAGCCAAGCTTTAGCAGTCAGACACTGCTGACTGAAGTCCACTTATTCAAATCGACGCACTGACTGCAAAACAAGCTCAAGTCTTCGTCCTTCCACCTTTATAGTGTGAAGTGTTTCCACCTTTTTTCTTCTTTGCACTGATACATTACTTTAGTTTTCTCCAAACATGGCGTTGGACATCACGACCAAACATCTTCCCCTTGTCTGTGTCCCACAAGTCGTCTGGTTTGTTCAGATCTTACGTTTTCAGCCTAACCTGTGCTGCCATGTTCAAAAAGACAAGACTCTCATGACAAAACATCCAAATGAGCCAGAATCAGTTTTTCTGTGACTAAGATTTAAAATCTGAAGCAGTCCTGTGACGGACCGGTGACCTGTCCAGGTGGACCGGCCTCTCGCCTGCTAACTGCTGGGATGGACTCCAGCTTCCCCGTGACCCTGAACTGGACTGATTGCTTTAGAAAATGAATGAATGAAATCTGAAGCATGTTGAGTCTGAAATGTTGCTCTGGGTTATTTTATTTTTTTGCAGCTTCTCAGTCCACTGCCGAGGAAATTGGAAGCTGTCTTGAAAGCTTTTCCACGTGCAAATGTTCTCTCCCACTGATGCAACGACTGACGGCAAACATTACAGATGTAGCCTGATGGGTAACAGCGATCGCTTGGCTAAAATCATCAGCTGTCTGTTATTACGCTGACACACACCTGAATGGTTCCGAACAACAAAATAACAACATTTCTGTTTTTGTAGAGGTGATCACACTTCCTGATTATCAATCAAGTCTGTTTAATGATCACCTGACTGATATTTACACTCCTAATTGCCATGGAGACAATGAGGTTGGACCTTATTCACACTGCTTCTGCATTTTGACACATTTATTTTTAAATAAGAGACATGAAGCCTGGAATTTCTGCTATTTTAGGATTGTTATGGACCTTTTTTTGTAACATACACATATAATGTTAATTGAGAGGTGTGCTGAGCTTTTCACATGACTAATAATTAAGAGACTGAATGGTCAGTGTTTGTAAAGTTCTGATAACTGTTCATATTATACTGCTGCACAAACTGAACTACTAGAAGATGTGATCTTTTAAAGCTTGAAACAGTCAGAATGATGCCAGCAGAAAGCACAGGATGGGTTACGTTTAGATAATTACAGCTACAATATTCAGGCTAACAGTCGGGGGAGCTTCTAGGCACATTGTTGAACAGAAAACAATCAATCACACATCGAGCATTTTCCAGATCAAGATGGAAAAGTTGCAAACTCACAATCTGGACGAATAAAGAAGGAATTACAAAAACAACATTTATATTGTTACCGAAGCTCAGTCTCGAAGACTTCCTGCTTTGATAACTGGTGACTGATGGTGTCTACAGGTCTTAGTGTCTCCAGGATAACCAAGGTTTATCTTTCACACACTCCTCACACACACAAACACTGCTCCTTTGCGTCTGATCATGTAAAAATGTGGTGAATGGCATAAATAAATATATGAACTGATGCATCATGCTGGTACTCTTATTCCAACAAAACCTTTTTTCTATACTGATGTAATTAATCTACTTTTTCTGTAGCCTCTGATCCTGCTGCAGCAGAACATGTTGGGTCAAATACCAATGCATTTTACAATAATTTATGTAAAATATTCGGTATGATTGGAAATGTTGACTTTGATATGAGACTGTTATGATCCAATAATCAGAATTGCCATGGTTACCAAAACTAGCTCTGAACTAAAATCTACCATTTTCCTCCTCGATGCGCGTCGCTGCTCCTCATATTTACACCAAATATTTCATTTTTAATCACAATGTTTCCCATGATTTTCCTCTTCCTTCTCACTGTTGCATTTCTCAGCTCTCTTAGGAAAAAGATGACATTCTAAAAACATTTTCTGCATTTCTGATTTTTAAAAAAAAAAAAAAGATCCATCAAACGCAATGCATGCAAAGTATCTTCATGATGGCAAGAATAAAGCAGAAGTGGTTTGTAATGACTGTGAGCTGAAATCTTGGGGTCTGGACCGAAACCAGAAATGTCTCTCCATCCTGATGCTTCTTTTTGTCCTCATCAGGTCCTTGAGGACTGATTTATTTCTAAAGCTTTTTTAATAACCTGTCTTTCAGTCTTGTCTGAGAACTACAGCTCATATTACCCTACGCTGCTAACAGATAGTACACAAAGGAAAACGCCTCCCAGACAGAGGAAGAGATGTTGATCATGGTCCATTTAAATTCTTCCCCGCGCCAGAAGCATCCACCTCTGAGGGAATGCTTTGATAAAGTCTACAGTTTTCTGTGTAACGTCTCTGTTGCATGAAGCAGACCTCATGAGGAGGAAGGCTCTGAGCTACATGTTTGCTGCTGGTGTCTACTTTCAGCATCGTTATTAAAACCACAGTTCTTTATGATGAACACTGAATATGTTAAGACCCCTGTTCTCTGGTGACAGATGCACACTGTAAGAATTTAGCGTTATCTTTCAGAATGACGCACAATGCTAAAAAGTCCTTTGTTGCTTATTTTGGTTGCTGTGAACATAACTGTCATCACAATCTTTCTTTCTAATAACTAGGATCTATTATCTCACGGGAAGCTAGCAAACAGCACGCTGCTCTAATGTTAACACCCTACAGAGACTTTAGATGTGTGTGTGTCTGTGTGTGTAAGGTCACAAAAATAAATGACTGAGGGATGATACTCGGTGTGCTTGTGGATAATCTACACAGTTGAAAATCAGTTTTTCTTCATTTGGTACCTTGAACTCTACAATACACATTTCCTACATTAGTCCTATTTTAAGAAACAAAAACATTTAAAACATAGAAAAACGGAGCTAAGCCATTTAACAGCTGAGTGTCTGTCCGAGGGAGCGTCACTGGGATGAGTTGTGATTCCAGTAACGCGGTGGTACAACGCTCTGACCATCCTGGCTGCTTGGCAGTCCACAGTGAGCCGTAGGTGTTTACAGATGTGTGGAAAATCCCACTGGTGTCCATTTCCTGGTATCCCAGCTGCTCCTAACGACCATTTCCCCACATCGGAGTGTTACTTTAATTCAACTGGGGACGTCCAAGAGCTCGAGTGAAGAAAACAAATGAACCGTCCTACGAAATCTGGTTTGCTGGGAGTTGCTGGGAGCTTCCGTCATCCCCCCTCTCTGATTGGTGTTTATAAAGGTCACATGGCATGAGAGGGAGGGGCTGTCCCTGCTCAGCCAGCACTGACTCATAAGGAGGCGCTGCCTCCACTGGGAAGGAGATGGATGCGATGTGTTGGTGCTCCTGCAGTCCCAGTGGGTAGTGGGAGGGGGAGAGCCAGGCAGCGCTGGCTGAGGTCTCCCCACAGTGCAGAGAAGCATCTGGACTGAGCTGCTCCTCTGACTCCACCCCACCCTGACAGGGGTCCAGCAGAGAGTATGGAGGTGGGTCATCTGTGGGGATGTAGATCTGAGTCGAACCAGGTCCAACACACTCATCATAGCTAGAGATGAAGAAAAAAATCGACATAATTAGTGTTGTTTGTATGAAGATGACAAACCTAAAAGAATGTTGAAGCACAGATTTATTCTCTACTTATTTTTCTTGCAGAACTCATTTCCTTCGACATGTGGTTGCTTAACATCAGTCTGCTAATTTTATTCTCAGACAGTATTTAGTTTTCATTAATTTGTAAGACATCTGTCGCAGAGGTAATAAGAGATAAAGATTGATGACAAATAAAAAAACAATGAAATATTTTGTAAATGTGTTAGAATGACTGACAAGTCTGACATGTACAAGTACAGAGGACAGTCGTCATCAGAGGCCAAAATTTTTCCAGATAAAAACAAGTTTTCATCTGTGAATGGATCCGGACTTCTAAGTGCTTTTTACCCAAACGGTGTTCCAGCACAGCGGTTCCACAATGGCTTTGATTGTATCTGCACTGGGATGTCATTGACAAAATAGTGAAGGAAAAATAAAGGTTATCAGGATATACATGAACTACTCCACTATAACTCCAGTGGCACAAAAAACCACACAGTACACGGATAAGAACGGATTGGATCCACCAGGCGAAGCTTGTTAACACATTTTTAAAATTAATTAATTTATTTAAGAAATAACATATAGCATGAGTTTGTTACCCGGCTACATGTGAACAAAAAGTCACGACCTCGAGATCTACTAACCTGCAACTTTGCAGAGTTGCAGGCCTCTGCAGAGGCCTGGCAATGAGCCGTTCATATATCAGATACTGTGTGTGTAAAGCCTGTTACATACTTCACGAGAAGCGAGAACTTTTTTCTTGTTCTCGAGGCTCCGAGAAGAAAATGACGTCATTTTGTTCTCGCGGACGTGTTTGAGGACAGTTCTTGACACACCGGGCTGCAGAACTTTTTTTTCTTGCGGGGCTGCGAGAAGTATTGTGTGATTGGTCGGACATTGGAGGTGGGCGTCGTTAACACGGAGAAAGCATGACGCGGAGTTGCTGCTTCCGTGTGTTTGCTGTTGCTGGCAAAACGGATTGTTTTGATAAAACAGCTTATCGAGGTGGTGAGAAAGTGCGAACATTTTTACATGTAGCATTAAAACACTCGGACCCAGCCGCGTGCACGACCCGCCCTGCCGCGGACGAAGCTGCTCGTTAAATATGAAACTAGAAAAACAGAGCGGAAACCTCCGCCAAGCACAATGTCAAAGAATCCTTTTAAAAAAAATCCTGGATCCAAACGGTGATCCGGATCACCACCAAAATTTAATCAGTTCTTCATTTTTACATTTGCAACAACTCTTGAAATATTTATAAAAATCCATCCGTAACCTTTTGAGTTATCTTGAGCACAAAGACGGCGGGGAAAACAACCTCCTCGGCGGAGGTAACAACCGGGTTCATCGCGCATAAAAGCAGACATCTGCCCCCCGCAGTGATCCCTCCCCGCTGCAGACGTGCTTCTCGTGGAGTATGCATGTACCTGCCGAACAAGACGTTTTTTTCTTGTTTTTGTAGCCTCAAGAACAAGAACTTAGTTCTTGCGTCTCGTGGAGTATGTAACAAGCTTAAGTGTGTGTGAACACAGAGCAAACAGATGCAAGCGGCTCATTCTCAGAGCATAAAGAGAAGATGCACTACTAATTACCTTTTTATTTGGAATTAAACAGGTCTTAAAACTCCCATGTAAAAGCATGGACTGAAAGTAGAATCAACAAACCACACAAGAAGCCCACAGAATCTTTGTCAACTGACTGAACCTCTCCTTTATTACCAGCAAGCTGCAAATGGTGAGTAACCACCAGCAGAGATGTGTTCATCAACTCTCTGTCACTAAGAAGTTACATAATCAGTATATCTGACAGAAAAAGCCGGTGATGGTGATAAAGCACTTCTCGGATAGAATCCAGTCCATAAAGCCAAATTCTGTACTTGAGCATGAAGTACAGAAAGATTCATGATGTAAAAATCCTACTTTTCAACATCAATGCATCGTGTATTCCAGCAGGAGCCAATGCTGGCAAACACACACTTTCTGCCTCCAGAAAGCTGACTTCCTGATGTTCTCTGGATTTCTACCAAGCTGCTCCTCCACTGAGCAGAAACAGGGGAGAGGATGGAAGAGACTGTAAAATAGAATAACACTAAATGGAAAACAGAATGATGAAACAACTGTGTGTGCGTGTGGCAAATGGCAGATGAGGATGGGACAACAGGAAGCAGTAATTCAGTGTAACTCAATCAGCACAGTGGTTAATTAAATCAGTCTGCTTCTACTGCTGCAAGCGGGTGTTTACAGAGGTTCTCTCTCTCTCTTTCTTTCTTGGCTCCATGTTTCTTTCTTGCATCTGTGTAATAGACCTTTATGTCCACATCATGCATTGCTCCCGACCGTAGACCAGTCTGCACGTGCTTTAGCAGTCGTTCAGCATGGACATCCTCTCCCACACCCTAACCATTACCAGTTCATGCCTAACCCTAACCATTACCAGTTCAGGCCTAACCCTAACTATTACCAGTTCAGGCCTAACCCTAACTATTACCAGTTCAGGCCTAACCCTAACTGTTACCCGGTCATGCCTAACCGTTACCAGTTCATGCCTGACCCTAACTATTACCAGTTCATGCCTGACCCTAACTATTACCAGTTCATGCCTGACCCTAACCATACCAGTTCATGCCTGACCCTAACCATACCAGTTCATGCCTGACCCTAACCATACCAGTTCATGCCTGACCCTAACTATTACCAGTTCATCCCTAACCATTACCAGTTCAGGCCTAACCCTAACCGTTACCCGGTCAGGCCTCACCCTAACCGTTATCCAGTCAGGGTTAGCAAGCGGGTGTTTACAGAGGTTCTCTCTCTCTCTTTCTTTCTTGGCTCCATGTTTCTTTCTTGCATCTGTGTAATAGACCTTTATGTCCACATCATGCATTGCTCCCGACCGTAGACCAGTCTGCACGTGCTTTAGCAGTCGTTCAGCATGGACATCCTCTCCCACACCCTAACTATTACCAGTTCATGCCTAACCCTAACTATTACCAGTTCATGCCTAACCCTAACTATTACCAGTTCATGCCTGACCCTAACTATTACCAGTTCATGCCTGACCCTAACTATTACCAGTTCATGCCTGACCCTAACCATACCAGTTCATGCCTGACCGTTACCAGTTCATCCCTAACCATTATCAGTTCAGGCCTAACCCTAACCGTTACCCGGTCAGGCCTCACCCTAACCGTTACCCGGTCAGGCCTCACCCTAACCGTTATCCAGTCAGGGTTAGCAAGCGGGTGTTTACAGAGGTTCTCTCTCTCTCTCTTTCTTTCTTGGCTCCAATTTTCTTTCTTGCATCTGTGTAATAGACCTTTATGTCCACATCATGCATTGCTCCCGACCGTAGACCAGTCTGCATGTGCTTTAGCAGTCGTTCAGCATGGACATCCTCTCCCACACCCTAACCATTACCAGTTCATGCCTAACCCTACTATTACCAGTTCAGGCCTGAACCTAACTATTACCAGTTCATGCCTGACCCTAACTATTACCAGTTCATGCCTGACCCTAACCGTTACCAGTTCATCCCTAACCCCAACCGTTACCAGTTCAGGCCTCACCCTATCCGTTACCAGTTCATGCCTAACCCTATCCGTTACCAGTTCATGCCTAACCCTATCCATTACCAGTTCATGCCTAACCCTATCCATTACCAGTTCATGCCTAACCCTATCCGTTACCAGTTCATGCCTAACCCTATCCATTACCAGTTCATGCCTAACCCTATCCATTACCAGTTCATGCCTAACCCTATCCATTACCAGTTCATGCCTAACCCTATCCGTTACCAGTTCATGCCTAACCCTATCCATTACCAGTTCATGCCTAACCCTATCCATTACCAGTTCATGCCTAACCCTATCCGTTACCAGTTCATGCCTAACCCTATCCATTACCAGTTCATGCCTAACCCTATCCATTACCAGTTCATGCCTAACCCTATCCGTTACCAGTTCATGCCTAACCCTATCCATTACCAGTTCATACCTAACCCTCACCATTCCAGCCTGACTTTGATCCATCTTCAATCAGGTGATTGTGATTGTGAATCTGAAGCTATTACAGTGAATAAGCATGGGCTTTTGATTATTTTTGTAATTACAGGTTTTAATAAGTTAAGGCCCTGTGATGGACTGGCGAGCGGTCCAGGGTGTACCCTGCTGGGATAGGCTCCAGCTTCCCCGCAACCCTTCGTCAGACTAAGCGGTTAGGATTATGAATGAATAAATGAATAGGCTAATTAAGGCTGTTTATTCATAGGCTGAATCAGTGCTGATGTGTGTGTGTAACTGCAGATGTTAATCCACACAGAGGAATAGTTTAATTCAAATTAAACTTATTGTGAAGCACATGCAGGTTTACGTACCTCTTCATCGTCGGAAGAGAAACATTATTTTCTGCTTTAAAAGTGAACTTTTGGAATATTCTTTATTCAATGATTATTATTTTATATTAAGCAGTTTTTTTCATGAAAATATCAGACTTTCTATTAAACTTTCTCTCTGTAACGCCCAGATTTTATGTTAGTTTTGGTGAAACTGACCTTGTACATTTGTGAAAACGGCCTATTGAGGTGAAAATTGAAGCCAGTGGAAAGTTTGCAGCAGCCACGACGAGGTGTAAACACACACTGTAAACCCCTGTGTCTCTGGTCTCTCAGGAGTAATGTGCTCCTCAGCTCCCACTGAGGATTTCTGCTGCGTCTGTCTGCACAAACCTCACACTAGATAATGAATGCAGAGTTGGCACATTTGTGTGAGGTGCTGTTATGTTTGTTAGCTAGGTGTGGCTGCAGTGAAAAATAATTTGCTCCCCCTGAGATGCATGCTGGGAGTCACACAACTGGCTTCTGTTTATCCACGGGTGTTTTTAGATTTTTCTTTTAGATCCATTATGTAAATTGTTTGAACAACTTTTAATATCCATCAGTAATAGACATTATTGCTTCGGACCCTTTCCCCTTCGCCTTGCCTCCATGTTCTTTGCTTTCTTCATGCGAACCCTGGATCTTACCTACTGGCCCACAGCTCATCCATCTACAAACGTTGGATACTCTTGTTTTATCTGTCCTAACATAAGCTGGATCTGCATGATTAAAAGACATGTTTAGTTGACAGACTGACCTTTTTGGAAAGATTTCTAATAAATCCAGTCATTGGTCATTTTGCAAATGATTGCTGCCAATCAGCAGATCATTGAGAGTAAATGTTTCATCATCATTTTCCTGCATGCTTATTTCTTTTAACAATAAGCCCACCTTCCTGTAGACCGAGCCAGTGCAGCTTGTTTCTGCAAGTGGAAGTCAGACACACACAGGTCAGTAGAAAGGGAAGACCTCTGGCATCTATTCATGCAACGGTTGTGACGCTCCACAGAGATGAGAACCTGACAACTCTAGCTGCAGCATATGGTCGAGTGTATCCATGTGAGTGGGTGTTTTTATGGGTGTACGTTATAGTTGGCACTGCTCTGCTTTTTACCACTGAGAGAGGAAGAGAAAGCACATAACACAGTCGAGGTGTGTGCGCAGGAAAGACATGATTTGATTTTACAAATTTCATCAGATGCTGCCCAATATAATGGTGTCCAAAAATACTTTTGCAGTTGTATATACGGGAAGGTTCATGGACATCCACTTTGCTTTCTGAGCTAAAGCCTCCAGGGTTTCACAGCACAAAACATCAGCACAAAATCCAAATTTACATGTGAGGTTTTATTTATTTAACCCCGAGAGCTTCGTACAGGGGAAGATATGAGACAGAACATCTCTGTAAACACTAAGAAGCACCGAAGATCAATGGGAGAAACTCAACTGATAAAAACTGTATTAATTACAATCGAACAAAACACGGTTCAACCTCGAGGCAGGATACAGAAATGTTAGAAAAACATGACAACAGTGTCCAGTTTGAAGCTCTGGCTAATCTTTCTGCTAAAAGCATGACAGCATGGTGCAGAAAAAAAGTCACATTAGGATATAATTAAAGTGACGATTGTATTGATAATCAGAATGCGCTGATAGATTTTTGAGAGATTTCCCTGCAGAACATCTCTAGTAAAACATGTGTAAAACGTCCACATTCTTATAAATTTGGGTTTCTTAGATGATGACCATGAAAATCTTTTACTGAGTTTGGAGTGATCCTGACAAAGTAACGCATCTTATTTCTGAAACTTCTGTGGCTCTCTTTAGAGACCAAGCTCACACTTACATTTTAATGTCAGAGAGAAATTTTTTTTTTTTTTTTTTTTTTTTTTTTTTTTTTTTTTTAGTGTATTCTGCTCGCTGTCTGGCAGCAGTTTGCAGCGAACTGTCCAGCATCAAATGGCTAAAAGACAAACGGAACAATCTGAGTTGCATGTTTCCTGCTGGAGAAAGAAAACACAAATTACACAAGAATACAGGACTTTGTTTATAATGGCTTAGCCCACATGTGAGTTAGATTTGTTCCAACCCATCTGCTTATTCAGTTGTGCTCATATGTATTCATCCCCTTTCATTAAAGAAAAGGCTGAATTTACAACAGTCACTCAAATAACTGGAGACTTAAAAAAGGAACAATAACTAAAAATTTGCAAAAATATTATTTAGTCATATAAGACACTGTTTTTTCATTTATTTAAGTTGAAGAAAGAAAAAACAAACAAACAAATGTGTCCTGGACAAATGAGAGACTTTTCTGTTGAACAGTGGGACAAAATACCTGTCAACAGGTGCAGAAGTCTGACTGAGAGGAACAGAAAACACCTGACTGGAGCGGAAACATTAAAGGATTGTTCAACTAAATATTACTTTATAAGTGATGTAATATGTAATAAATTCTTATTTGTTTGCCTTAAAAAATATTTCTCTTAAACCAGGATTAGAAAATAATGTAATAATTTTCACAAAATTTTTATTTATTATTACTTCAGTCAATTTCAGCTTATTTTACAGGCAGCTGTTTTATTCCTTTTTTAATGAAAGGGTATGAATAAATATGAGTACAACTGTAGAAAACACACAAGAAGTCCTTAATTCTGCTTTGTGAGAGCAGTTTTTATGACCAGGCTCCACCAGGAGTGGATAAGTTTCAGATTGCAACCAAATTAAAAGCCCTTGTTTTGTCTTTCACTTCTAAACACATAATAATGAATGAAATTCAATCAGGATGCTCCACCTTCTGCCACTGACTGGTTTCTTCATTTGGGCCTCGGAGGATAATGGCTGCTTTAAATTCAAATTTTATCTTCACATGATTTTATGCTGATGGAAGCGCTGCATCTAAAACTGTCGAACAAATCTAGCTGTAAATGCAGCTTTTAATGGATCAATAGTGCAGCAGTTTGCTCCACTTGCCTTTTATTATGAAACGCAAAGAAGAATACGATAAATGCGTGTGTGTGTATGTGTGTGTGTGAAGCTTGCCTAGCTTCTCCCTGAGAGGAAGCAGAAGCTTTCAGTCTCCACAGGTGAGCTACTGATCCGTGAGTGTGAGTCACTTCAAGGTGAGAGTGCATGCGTGTGTATGTATCTGTGCCTTCTACTGGTGCAGGTGACTGTGTGTGTGTGTGTGTGTGTGTGTGTGTTTGTATCGGAAGCGTTAGCGTTCACAGTCCCAGTAGGTAAGCTGTTGATCTGAGTTCTCTGAGTTTCCCTCAACCATCTGTGGCCCACACACACACACACACGCACACACACCCTGCAGGAGCGTCACATGACTGCAGCTACCTGCTTGTTGACAGAGTACCAACCATCAACTTGCCAGAATTATGGTAAACAAAATGTATCCTTTCTATGTATGTGATGATATGTGTGTTTGTGTGTGTGTGTTGGCTGCAGTCCCATCATGCTGGCCAAAAAGTCCGGCTCTCACACAGGCAGTCCAGAACACTCTGGTTCTCAGCCAAAGTACTGACGTAGCTCGCTAGCTCCCCTTTCGTTCTTCTCTCTTCACGATACCGTTTACTGTTCCTCTCATGTTCCTGCTAAGTGAGCTGAAACAGTACAGAAGCACACACTTTGTGTGTTCACAATTTTTCTATTGAATGGAATCACCAGAAATCCCTTCGGGGTTGAAGTTGCTTATTGCAACAACTTCTTGGCCCACATAAGGCCAAGCATCATTTAAACACCACTAAACCCTGCTGCTTGCAGCTGCATCCCTTCAGAGATGATGTATGTGTCCTGCAGGATAATGCATCGTCTGTGTTAACAACAAGAACACAAACACAGGCTTTGTTAGGCTTCCAGACTACAACCCCAAGGCTGGACTGTCTTTAAATGCAACATAATGAATGTTTGCCAAAGAACCTGCAAGAACCGTGAAGCACTGTTGAATCAGCATGAACGGAAATCCTACGGCGCATCAACAACTCTGTGCTGAGTCGGCTGAAACTTCAGTACAGGAGTGCAGAGGTGTGGTAAATGACCAAAGAAAATCAATATTAGTTCAGGTCTTCTTCAGTTCACATGTGAGGAAAACAACATATTCAAAATAAAAACATGAGAAAATCTGAAAAAGACTAAATAGGTGTTGAGACGGGAGATTGCAATTACGCTCTTGAAAAAAAAAATCATACTCTAAATGTTAAACTGTAGGGATTTAGAGACATGCCATCTATCCTCAAACAGGATCATTTGGAATTAAGAAGGAATCTTTAAGGCAGCGCAAAGAGGAGGAGGAGGCCCTTTCACACTGCAGGGTAGGGATTTATGTGAATTATTAAAGTTGCCAATTAGGCCTGCTGACATTTAGATCAAAAACACCATGACATTGGCTTTTAGCAAGCTCTTTCTTTCCCTCTCTCCATCACACAGACGCAGAAGACTCACAATCATTTCGGCACCCTTCTAAAGGGCACCAAAGGTAGCAGAGCTCTTTAATAAATGGATTACCACAGAAGATGGGTCAAACTAAGTAGACTGAGAGCAGTGGGGGACGCAGGATGAACGGTCAGTTGCATTTTATGCTGACATTTGATATAATTGCCAAAAGAGGGTCTACTTTCTTATTTTGCTGATATACTGTTATTTATGGAAGACTTAAAGTTTATACAAACAAATGAACTCAGTTCTAATTTTTTTGCACCCAAGTGAGCAATTAGGTTTAACAGCTTTTTCAGCTCATTTAATGGAAATTTAAGAAGAAATCTGAATAAGCAGAATGATTTTGATCTTTTTCTTACTGATTTTCATGGAGAAAAGTAAATATAATATCAAATAGATAAAACAGGATCAACACATAGATTAGAACACCATAGATCAGGGTTCTTCTAATCTGGTCTTTAAAGGCCACTGCCCTGCAGGTTTTAGGTATTTCCTCTGCTTTAACACACACTGCTTCATAAGAAGCAGACTTCAGTGCCATGTTCTCTGATTCTGCATGTGTCTGTTCGAGTCATTCGTTTGAGTCGAGTGATTGCAAGCAGAGAAACGGCCAAAGCCTACAAGAGAGTGGTCCTCTGCGACCAGAGCTGAAGAAACCTGCCACAGAATGACACCGGGACTTACCGTGGCGGTGAGTCGGGATACAGGTTATTGATCTGTGACAGATTATCTCTGTACGAGTCAAAATCTAAACCTGGAGGAAAGTCCTCTATGCAGCTAGATCTCAGTTCCCCCGCTGAGCCTCCATAAGAAAAACCGTCTGGTCCTGCAGAGACAGAGACATGAAGCTAATGTTGAGACATGATCTCATAAAGAATAACACAACAGCTTTTACATGTTTCCTCAGTAGATTGTTTGACAGTAAGTTGTGTTTTTACTCCTACTTAAGCTGCTGGCGTGTAGCTTCTTCATGGCATCTACGCCTGATTCATATGTGAAGTTGCCAGAATCAACAGTTTACTTGTCAGTCAGTTGCCTCATTATTAATTCTGTGTCTGGCTTGGCAGAAAATCAATAGACATCTCAGAGACTGACCATAGCTTGCTCGAAGGTGTGGGTTTCTAAGTCGACTGTCTTTGCGCAGGCTGCCAACGATGATGGTGATGCAAGAGAGGAAGAGGACGAGACCTATAACAATCCCGGCCACCACCAGCGGAGACACCAGGAGAGATGCCTCCCCTCCTGACTCCCTCTCACTCCGACAGTCTGGGTACTCCCCATGGCTCTGGTTGGAGCTCACTGCAGGGAGACAGACATATATAGAGAAGGTCAATGTGTGTGTGTGTGTGTGTGTGTGTGAGCACACAGTGTGTTAATTTGACTTAAAGACGAAGAAGGTGGAGCCTGAGAGGGATGATACTGGTTTAGATAATAAGCATCTTGAGAATTGTGAACATTCATCTAAGCTTTAGATTGGTTTTGTAAAGAATACTTCTGGTTATTGTGAGTAATGTTCCTGTAATGATGGAATGTTTTTATATGGTTCAAATGAGGAATTAAATACCATAATAAATATTCCTAACCACATGAAGCACAACTGCATAAAAACGACACACTTCCAGCAAACACAATCCAAAATCTTTGATTTATTTGGCTTTATGGCAGCTTTTTTAAGATAATTGCTTCCTTTTATAAGATGTCAGCATGAATGTTTTCTTTTAAATGATTAATGTAAAGGTCTGCAGATCGATACTGTAATAGCGTTACCTTCTATTACAGATATTTATTTCTGCTTTCAGCGCTCGTATTACAATATCAATATTTTTTAGTAAACCAATAAAGCAGCCATACTGCCAGGATATTGTCTGAAAGATACCCAGCAAGTCGGAACTACTTTTTCTTACTCCCAAGACAGTCATGGGAAAGATGGTGTTAGCCATGTCTGGAGCTATTTCAGCCACACAAACAGCAACTATACAGGATGTGATGCGTGTGTTGGGAAAACCGTGAGTTGTTGCGTGGCACCACAAACTTGAGTAAAAATCTGAAAATCAATCATGACACAGATTATTATGAGGTTATGATGAGGCAATCCCAAGAGGTGGAGAGGCACAGTTGCTGCTTGGGCGAGACAGTCGTCACTGGAGTCCTTTGGTGCTGTAGGAAAGTACCATCCAGGTACAGAGAAAGAAAACATGGAGCTGATGCAGACGTGCTGCACTGAAGGTGCTACATGTCTGCAATATGTCCTAAAGGTGCTATGCTGAATCATTTTAAAGGTCCCACATGATACAAAATTCCCTTTCTAAAGGTTTATCAGTCATGTGTGTCCCCATGTTCTGTGTGTGAAGCCCCAAAATGAGAAAACTCTGTGATTTCTCTCACTTGCTTGCTCCACCTTGTTCTCAAACGGGGAAGTCTGAGATCTTTCCCTTTGTGACCTCACCAGGAGCTGAAGGTGCTACCTGTACAGTCAGGGTAGGCAAGGTAGGCAGTAGGGCTGTGATGATGTGCTTTTGTCCCAATTCGATTCCTATTTTTTGGATGCAGATTCGATTTAAATTGCGATTCTCACGATCCTTCAATATTGCTGATTTTTGTAGATTAAACACAAAAAACAGTTTAAAACTTTTTATTTTTTGCTCGTCATTTTACTTGATTTCAATTAGGAAAAACCACACAGTAGCCAGACCATCATTCTGCTGCTATTATGCCCAAGAAGAAAAAACAAAAAAACATCAATTTTAAAATCATGAAGCAAAAAAATCCTGATCAATTTTTTCTAATTGATTTTCCACCTATAATAGACAGTGCTCCAAGGCAGAAAGAACTAAAGAGAGTCATTCCGTTATAGTAAATTAATATATTTGACTTTTTATCATTCTTATCTTTTGATATAAACTTTCACATGATAATTGGATAATGAATGAATGAATGATAATTTCCTGTAGCCTGTAGTTCCTATCGGTTTGATACTGATGGCATTTGGTGCTTTTCATCGCTCAATAAAAAAATGACTCAACAGCACCTCCTCCTGGCCAGGTAGAGAAGCTGCACAACTCACCTTGCGCTGTACGGTTGAGGTTGTATGAAGGTTTACCTTCATGACAACTGTGGGGGGAGTGAATTTTTTTTCTAACTCACCCATTTAAAAGTAATTTAATCTCAAAATTCGGCATATTGGGGGGCATGTCCTTTTGATTGACAGGTACCCGATCTCCCGCTTCAAGTCAAAAGAACGTAGGACAACCGCGGTTTTTAGCCGGTTAACAACGTTACTTAGCTTTAGCCTGCTTACCTCCATTAGCTGGATAGCTCCCATTATCTCGGGGTTAGCTCGGTTAGCTCTTAGCTACAGAAAGCTCAGAGTTCGCTCGATGTCAATCATCCACCATGACGCTCACGGTCCCCCTCTCAGCTCCACCTCTTTGCCCATATTTGTATTTTCCGGGTGAGACCACGGACATGACGCTGCCAAGATGGTGACGGTAGGAACCGTCCACCGAGCTTCAATTCAACTCCTCAGAAACCTACGGGTGATGTCACGGAGGCTCCGCCCATCTTTTTATATACAGTCTATGATCTTTACCCAAAGGAGGCACTCACGCCTCATCCAGTCTTTTCAACAATCCAGTTGTTTTGAAGTAGGTGTGTTGGAGCAGGGAAACATCTAAAACCTACATTACAGTGGCCAAAGAGGACTGACAACCCATCTCTGGTCTTTTGCAGAAAGGATCCATGTTACTTCCCAAATAAAAATAGAAATGAGCTTTTAAGCGCGACACAGTTTTGACCAGGTTTATTTTTCTGCTCGTGGTCGATGACACTAGGATTCCATTAAAGAGATCAACTCCCTGGGGAAAGCTGATCCTTCAAGACATTTTCATGAATATTTAATTATGGCTGAAAGCAGCCATGAATAAAAGCAGTGAAATAAAATGCTTCCAACAACTCCAGTATAAAACAGCATTTACCAGTAAATTTGATCAACTGAGTGGAAATTTAGGTTTCATCCTCTTGAAGTTTTTTCACACTGGATGCTGGAGATCCTGAAACTCTGCATGTTGGGGTGTGTCAGTGATGAGTCTGGTTTTATGATAACAGCAGTGCACGTGGGGGTCATGTTGCATCACTGCAGTGTTGCCATGCACACACGGTCCTGCCTTCCTCTTCACTCAGCCCCTCTTTCCAGCTAACACTCCCCGAGGACTTATTCCATTTCAGTGTGTGACAGATAATTAGAGCTGGAGCCTACACACACCGTCATCATTATCATTAGATTACAGAACAATACTGTTCGTCTCTGTTTCTATTTAATGTCTCATCTGTCTGTTTTGCCCATCCACCTTCTGCCTGCTTGTCTCCCTTATGTCTTACCGCCTGTTGCTTTGAAACAACCATTGTATAGTTTCAGTGTGTGTTAAATCTGCATTTGTTTTCACAAAGCTCCAACTGAATTGCTTCTGATGCTGATATGCAGGCCCTGTGTCACAGATAGCAGATCTCATGTTTGAACCAACACTGATTTGGCTTTAATTGGAAACTTTTTGTAAATTTGTCCGTTCAGTGATTATTCAACTCACTAAATCAGTCAAGTTTAAATTTTAAAATCAACCTCAGTTGACCAAAGTGCTGTACAGAGCAGATAAAATAATGGTTTCCATTACTAATGGTTTATGGTTTCCAAGACTTCAATATGAGGCAGTATGACTGTATTTTGCAACAGTATTTAGCTTTTGAGAAGCTGTAATTTAATAAAAAAATCTTTGAAATACTTAAAAGGATGCTTGTCTGTTTTTGATAAATTTATGAGAATTAGAACATTTTGAGTTTGAGAATAAACGTTTAAATAAAGTAATTTATAAAAAAAAACAATGATACATAAGGATAAGAATAAACCTGCTCCATCTCTTTTGTGGTGTGATCCTATCCTGTAAAAACTTTGGCTACTAAGGCAGATGACACGATTTAAACTTAGTTTCTGGTATATTTTTTATTTTAAATGGGAAATTATCCACATTTTCTATACCTACACAGGCACAAGGAGAACACTCCCAACCTGTTCCAGCTTCTGAAATGTCAAATTCTGTCATTTGGATCTTTTGGATTTACAAAAAGAATATTAAATGCCTTTATATACCGATCACAAGACTTTATAACCAAAAAATAGAACTTCAGACCACATTAAGACAACTTTTTTCCCCACGCAATTATTTGTTTTTTATCATAGACCGTATGTGAAAGATGGACGGAGCCTCCTGTGGTTAAAAGTGAAGCGGAAGTGTATAAAACTGCAGTTCCCCCTTCATCCACTAGGGGCTGCAAAACAGAGCAAATCCCCATAGACTCCCATGTTAAAAAGACCAACTTCACAGTAGAAATAAAAATGTTTACAGCAAAAATAAACATGTTTACAGCCTGGTTCAAAAATCCATTTTAGGTTTCTTGGTCAGGTTTACCTTCATGACAACTGTGGGGGGAGTGAATTTTTTTCTAACTCACCCGTTTAAAAGTAATTTAATCTCAAAATTCGGCATATTAGGGGGCGTGTCCTTTTGATTGACAGGTACCCGATCCCCCACTTCAAGTCAGAAGAACGTAGAACAACCGCAATTTTTAGCCTGTTAACAATGTGACTTAGCTTTAGCCCGTTTACCTCCGTTAGCTGGTTAGCTCCCGTTATCTCCTGGTTAGCTCGGTTAGGTCTGAGCTACAGGCAGCTCAGAGTTCGCTTAATGTCAATCATCCACCATGGCGCTCACAGCCCCCCTCTCAGCTCCACCTCTTTGCCCATATTTGTATTTTCTGGGTCAGACGACACGCATGCCCCTGCCAAGATGGTGATTGTAGGAACCGTCCACCGAGCTTCAATTCAGCTCTTCAGAAACCTACGGGTGACGTCACGGAGGCTCCGCCCATCTTTTTATATACAGTTTATAGTTTTTATTCAATCTGAGTTTACTTGACTAAACTTGAACGACACTGTCTACTGGCGACCTGTCCAGGCTGCACCGCGCTTCTTGGCTGATGATTGCTGGGATTGACTCCAGCTTACCTGTGACCCTAAATTGCATTAAGCGGGATAGAAAAGTAATGAATGTTTATTCAGCTTTAGCTTCCTAAACTACTTGGTTAGGTTTAGGGAAGAGATCATGTGCAGGTTTAAAATAGACTATTTCAGAATTGTTGATCCAGCTTGTTAAGAAATAACATAATATGCTGTTTATCACTTCACTTATGTAAAGTCCTGGATCAATAAAACTGGACCTAATGTTGCCAGTGAGAATGGGACAAAACAAAAAGGACCACATGTCAGCCATTTAAACCTTCTAACATAAATCAACCCTAGAAAGAAAACAGGTGCGGTCATGCCTCTTCTTTGGCCATGAACCAGGAGGATGGGTCGGCTGATTTAAAATAAAATATCTAAAGATAATGATCAGGATTGGGATGTAATGACACAAGCATTTTAACACAAATCAATGAAGTTTAGATGTGCTGATTGAGTTCTGGCTGCTAATAAAAGCAAAAATATAAGCAAAAGTTTATAAGTTCCTTTAATATGTAGCAGCAGCAGCCCGTTTCTCTTCAATTCACATGTTCAATCAACAGAATTTACTAAACACTTCAGAAATTGAGGATATTAAGAAGCAACAAGAACCTTTTTCCTTATATGCAAATGTACAACGAGTTCTTAGTGGAATAAAAGGAAGGGGAAGTGACCCAGAGGAAGATGTCCATGCTGGAAACAAACGTCTCCTGCTGCTTTTCTCACTTTCTATCTCTGCACCGAATATAAAGCAGGAGGAGCAATCAAGACCTCTAAATGTTTTACAGTCACAATAGAATTTTCATTTCACTTTCTGTGCTCCTTCATTGCTTAGCTCCCGTCTCTTCTTCCCCGGAATGGCAGCGGATGTAATTCAGTTGTCTATAGTAATTTGGTTTCACACAGATTCCCCAGAGGAGTGAAATGTTCTCTCACCCAAACGATTCCCACCAGACCTCTTTACTCTCGCTTTAATGTCTCCTTTCCTACAGACTTCTTTGTTTTTCTCTCTCTCTCTCTCTCTACTAACTCAATTTTCTCTTCATTTCACCTCTCATCTCTTCCTCATAAACTCCATTTTGTCTCGTTACCCCAGGAGATAACTCACATAGAAACGTATAATTGTGCAGATTTGAATTCATAGACCTCACCGCCTTTGACTCAAACACAAACTATACAAATGTTTCTCATTATTAATTCGGAGCTGCAGAATTAAATCCCTTCTGTCCCATTTTTTGTGGATTATTTAGGTATTATGTATTAAATCTAACATCTATAACCACTCTGCCATTTTAAGTTGGTGAAACTGCTTGTGACTAATCAGCACTAACCTGGAGCTGCAGGCTTTTATTTTATAATACTCCTTGATGCAGAGTTTCTACTTTACTATCCGTTGCATCTTTTCTGCATGGATAAACCAGCTCATTAATATTTTAAGTGAAAGGCAAAGTTTTAATTTCTACTTTTGCAACATGGTAATAGCATGCCATGGTTTGGACTTTTTGTGTCTTTTGTTTCCTGTTTTATTTTGAAGTTCTTCCTGTTTACTCCGCTGTGTATTGTAGCCCATTTTACTTTCTGTTCATTTGCTCACCTGGTTTGATCCTCTGATTTGCTTCACCTGTTCCTCGGTGTATTTATACTCCTTGGTTCTCAGTTTGTCTGATCATCCTGGAATGTCTCTGTCCTGTCTTCCTTTCAGTCTGTTATTTTGGATTAAATCTTATTCCTGCATCGTGTCTACCTACTGCCTCTCTGTCCTGCATCTTGGTCTCCACATCTCCACAAACTCTGACAAAAAAGCATTTTCACAGGGTAAAATATAATTATAATATGCTGCAAACTGACCTAGATCATAACCTTCACATTATGTCACATATATGCTGGAAGGTTAAAGAGCTATCTCCTAATTAATTCAGTTCAGAGATGTTTCCAGTTAAAGTGTTAATCCCTTCTGCATCTACTTCATCAACATAAGCTTTTGTTCACAATAAACTGCAATCAGCGCACACATGGGACATAATCCATCTGGTTCGCTCCATCTGGTCTGTGTTATACCAGCGATGCAAACTCTCTGATTAGATATGCATGCAGACTAAACCAGGTGACATTAGTGTCAAATAGCAATAAAAATAACACTAAATTATGATATTTTCAGCTTTATTTCAGATGTCAGATTCAATTAAATTCCCAGTTTAAAATATCAGTAATGCGAAACTGTCTGATGACACTGAATATATAAATGACGACATTCTGTGTCATTTGCATTTTACTTTTGCTTTTCTCCTGGCATTTAGTTGTGAGCACAGACACAGGTCTCACACACACACACACACACACACACACACAAAGAGCATAAAGGGGATTTGAATTATACGTCAGGTGATCTGGTGTGTTGGTACAGACGATTTCATGACGCCAGGCTGCTCGTAATATCCAGAATATGTTCACACTGCAGTTAGTGTGATTTTATTGTCCTGTTTAACTGTTGCTACTTTTAAAACCCGATTTAAAGAAAAGAAGAGAACAAAGTAGGAGAGGGCACAAAAGGCAAGCACTCATTAATTTTCAGGTTGGTTGGTAAGACGCTGGAAAGATAAAGGGAGAGGATTGTGGTAATAAAAGGTGATACATTTCAAAACCCTGAGGGAACCGGACACAGCTGCACTGAGAAAGTAGAAACAGAAAAACCGTTTGAATGTGTCGAAGATTGTGGGGAGTTTAAAGGTGAAATTATCAACCTGTACAGGTTCACCTTATTAAATAAATCTGTAATAAAGAGCAGAGCTGCTTAACAAGATCTTACCTGCAGTATTCAGCGTGAAAAGATGTAAATGTGTTCAACTTTCTTCGCTTCGTTGCAAACATTCATTGTGTAAAGAAGAGACGGTGAAAATGGTGACAAATCATGTCGGGTCACGTTGAAACATATGGAAGATGAGAAATCCAACATTAAACCTAAACTTACACACAGACAGAAGCTGAAAATGTTTGTTTGTTGCCTAATGTGGCTGTTTTGTCCTTATTTTTCTCCATATTGGTTGCTGCACACACACTGACCTTTTCACCACTGGGCTACTGCTGTGTGTGTGTGTGTGTGTGTGTGTGTGTGTGTGTGTGAGGGTGTGTGGTTATGTATAATGAAACAGCAACAAATGTAATTCACTTTGACAGCTTGTCACTAAAGTTTATTGTTGAAGGAGAGCCCTCCACCTCCACTGCAGTTGTCCTATAGAAACGCTGGTTTGTTATTCGGCACTTGACACAGACCCTAAGCTGCGTGAAGCTTATCTACGACTTCCTAATGAGCCCGAGTCCAAGTCGCCTTGAGCATGAGGTCTGCTTTTACAGTCAGGAAGGATTGGAATCAAAGAGACACAGGCTTAGAAATGTGTTTGACTTGTGAAGGTCAGTGTTTGGCCACTGTACCGGGTTGTGTTTTCAGCCCTGTCAGAGCTTTATACCAACAACCATCTCGAGTCACGCTTCAGGTCATTTACTCTAAATGATCCAAGACAGCAGCTGCCATGCAGCTTTATCCTAACTACTCAGGATCATATCAGTCTTAATTCCAGGTTAGTTTTTTCTTTCCTGAAATGACTGTTGGATCATCCATCTGTTGGATCATAACTTTAGTTTATGATTAAATACTTTAGTGGATATTTGAGAGTTTTATGCAAATTAGTGAAAATAATCTATAAATAAGGAATAAACTCAGCTTGCCATATTTGAATAACACCACATTACCTGTTATGATTATCAGTTCCATTTCTTGGTAATTAGGGAAACTTGGTGCATTAGAAGTGGGAACATGGTAAAAGCACAAAGCATGAAGGATAAATCTGGCCAACATCGGGGAGTCACTGTTTCCTTTTGCGTGGTAACAAAGGCGATTGCGTCAAACTGAGTGGATTTCTCTGAATAAATACTGACATTTGTGCTCTGCAAAGAAGGAAGGAAATCTGCAAACCCAACTAGATTCAAGTGTTGCTACTTTTCTCTGAGAGCAAACTGCTTGTAGAGGACCTATGGTGTTGATTTTTAGGCTCTTATTCTTTTCTCTGCTGGAACTGCACCAGCGTAGCTTTGCATGACTCACAATAGTAAAAAAAAACTTAAACTTGCCACTGAAAAACCCCTGAATTCTTGTCAAACATTACTTTGTTTGAAAAGTTTCAAGGTGAGCAAGAAATCTACAAGGTCAGAAAATGTTAGAATCCATGTTGTTTTACCTGAAATGCACCAAATGGTCATTAAAATACTCTGAAATTTAAAGCGTCTGGAAAAGAATCGTGCTTTATTTCATTTAAATGCACATCAGCTAAGATGTACAAGCTAATCAGTTTTATTCCTAATAACATGTAACTTACATGGCTGATCACATAAACAATCATCTGTTCCAGAGAGAAAGTTAATGGTTAATACTTGATATTATTAAAAAGAATCACTAAATCATATTAAATTAAAGTCCTGTGTGTGGAAAGGATGGTTGAATTTGTGATCTTAGCACTGTCTGCTGTAAACTCCTGCTGTCTGCTTGGTGATGTTTAGGTAAGGATTTGCAGCCCTGTTTATTGGATCCTGCTGTATAATAACACACCTGTTGTTTATGGGCCGACTTGGACTTAAGACAACTTTCCGTCTCCTCGTGACAAGGATTTGCAGGAGTTTGATTTGACTGAATCTGCTTTTGTATTTGCTACTGTGAGGAAGAAATGAATGAAAAGTGTTTTTAACTGTGGTGCTTTGGTTTTTAAATATTTCCTCCATCTGTTTGAACAATCGCTGTCGAGTTGTTTGCAACTTATTTTGCTTTTAATTTCTCCACTTTCTGTAGAAACTGCCCTCAAACAGGCATATTTTCATCAACCCTTTTCATAAGGAATAAAGTGTCCTATCTGGAACCACTGCAGGGTTTATGATTAAACCAGTCACTTCGGTGGTGGAGCTGCGATCGGTACAGAAAGGTCCATCAGTCAGTCTCTTTCCTTTATCTGTAATAAAATTCATCTGTTCTATTTATTCAAAGTTCACATCTGATTCACTTGACAGGTGGATGGAAACATCCATTGTAAGTCTGCAGATTGCAGCAATTTAACATAGCTGCAGCTGAGCTTCACTTTGTTGCAAACTAAATCACAAAAAGATGAGCTCATGATGAAGGTGCAAACGTTCCTGAGTAACAACCTTTTATGTTTTCATTCTTTGCAGATATGGAAATACATATTGAGGTCATTAAAACCATGAATATTGACAATGCATGATGCGTATGTGTTCCCATGTCTGCTTCCACTCTTTATGCATGTATGTGCATTCATTTGTGGTTATCACATACAAGTTAAGATCATGTGGTATTGACTGATGCTGCATGTGCTGTATCCTTTCATACATTAGCTGCATGCATCATAAAAAAAAACATCAAGTGGCCATTGAAATGCAGTCTGACAGCTTGTCTTCATGGGTTAAAACCACCTTCTCTTCAACATGAACTGCACCACAGGCTCTTCTTTTTACTGAACATGCACAGAATTCACAACAGAGGAAGAGAGGTTCCTCCAGGAGGAATGTTTGAGAAATGAAAATAGACTAATCTTGAAACAACAATGTCAGATGTAAAGATCAGAAGAATGACGCCATGCTGCTATCCTTTTTTTTAAACCATAAATCCTCAAAACTTTACTTTTTTTTACTTAAGATTTGTTTCCTTCAGTAAACAGAACATGTTTTAAATGCTTGACTGAAAGGAAATGAAGTTGGGAATAAAAGAAGTTTACGTAGAGTTCGGCATTGTGAAGAGATTAATTCCTAAAATGCAAACATCAGAGCATTTTGATCAAAGAACACTCGGTACTCTGACAATGCTGGATATTTCCTGTATTTATCTCCCAAAGTGGGGTCCGTTCATCACTTCATCTGACCTTTTCCTCATCTCTCTAACAAATTTACATTCCTCCTTCCATCTTTCCATGCCTTTACGATCCTCATGGCAGCGGCAGCAACCCATGCAAAGCATAAACAAACTGCATCTCTTTTCATGGCACACAGCAGCAACATTGATCTCTTTTCCTCAAGATCGGTTTAGGCTTTGTCTGTCCACCATGAATCACTTCAATGACCAAAACAAAAAAACTGTAGAAACTTAGTAGAATTAAATAATTCCAATGAATGCAGACCAAAGCCATGATGAATTACAGATTTCCTTGGATCATTTTGCCTTGAATATTCAATATAATTAGATTCTGATGGTGGTTTTGCACCCATCTGTTTTGTACAACATAAGATAAATATGTTTTTTTTCGGCTTCATCAGCTGTAAAGTGGAAATTCGTGTGGTTTACTTTGTGTGAACAATTATTTGAATCACATTTTCACAAGTAGAAATTCCGACACTAAGCAGATATCTGACCCACTTGTGTATCATGTGTGGGATTTCTGTGTGGGCTGCAGATCTGAGTGAGATCTGATGGTGTTTACTGACCCTCTGTAACCCAACCCAGTACAACGTGCAATTTCTTGGCAGTCATTTGTTGTAGTTTTTCATATTTAAAAAAAAATGAAGCCAAGGAAGAGTGGTTGCTAAGGTAACAATTAGATTTTTTTCTTACTTATTTATACATTCATTTTCATAATTGATCATCCAGCTGTTGGTTCCTCTGACAGAGGTATTTGTGTGCAATGCATGGCAGCTGTTTCTGACTGCAGGCATTTGAAGCTGGTGTTGTTGCACATCAGGGCAAAAAACACAAGCAATGCAAACATAACTTCCACAGTTAATAAAGCTCAGTATGTCATGGATGCTTTGAGGTAGATGTCTTAAAAAAAGGTCAGATCTTCATCTAATCTAATCTAATCATCTAATCTAGTTGTTCAGATTATTCAGATTCCAGATAATAGCAGCAAATTTTATTCAAGAGGTGTTTGTTGATTTTATCCTTTCTCTTACTGAATATCTTTAAAAGATTAAATGAAATACATAAAATATTTAGAGCAATAAGAGGGCCTTGCGATGGACTGGCGATCTGTCCAGGGTGTACCCCGCCTCTCGCCCAATAGATACTGGGATAGGCTCCAGCTTCCCCGCGACCCTTCGTTGGACTAAGCGGTGAGGATAATGAATGAATTTAGGCCCATAGGAGCTGAAGAGAAAAAGTAAACGGTCCATAAGGCCTCATCCTGCTACACTGAAGCACACAAAGATGCTTTTCAGAATGCAGAGGTGTAATTGTTCAGGATTTTGGACCAGAGACATCTCTGTAACAAACTGCCCACACTGCGGTCCAGACGTAAGCCCACACCAGATACTGACCCAGTTTTATTCTCTTGGAGAAGCTAGCTAAAACTAAGCATTTATCTCATATGAAAGTGGAGGTTAATTAACCCTTTTACACAAAACAATCCATATCCATACAGTTAGACTGGAATGCTCATTAAGGTTCATTAACATCATTGCAAGTGTCTGGCCACACAGCTGGGTTTTAAAGCCAATTAGTCTAAGTGATACTGAAATCATCTGCAGCTCAGCGGGCAGCTGTTTCTCATAGGGTAGTGTTAGATTGGATCAGTTCGGCTGTCTGAAGCGAACAACCTTACTCTACCGATCCCAGCAGAGCGTCTTCCCTCTGCTGCTTCCCCCCAGCTCGTACAATCCAGCTGCAAACTGCTAGCATGCCGAATGAAATGAAGAATAAAATGTTTTTAGCTGTAGAAACACAGCCGGGTTAAGAAAACAACCCTATTTGCACATATGAATCACTCACAGGCAGCCTGGAAAATGTAACTATCTCATTACGATGTGAAATACAAAGAAAGCTTAGATTTTATTTTGATAAATTTAGTTACTCAAAATTATATCAGACCAGCTACACCCTGATGTGGCAATGAAACCCTGTAAAGCATTTCAAGCCAGCAGTTTGTCAGAGTAGAAAAACCAAAGGTTCGACCTTGCAGACTTAATCTGATGGCACCTGTGGGATGTGCTGGAACAAGTCTAATGCACTGACACCCCACAGCTAACAGGATCCAAAGGAACAACTGCAAAGAGCCAGACTCCACGAGGGAGGTCTCGGGCCCCGTGCAACATAGCCGTTTTCCATGTACGAGAGAAAACTACACAAATTCAAGCAACCGTCATTATTGTGTCTTCTGCACCATGTAGGCTGATCTCTGGATTTTTGTTGCCATGAGCCATCATGTGAAATAATAAACCAGATTTACTGCATTTAACACGTGTTTATGGCAACATATGGTTATGAACTCGGAGGCTTTAAAACTACACAGGTGAATTTTAGCAGATTTTCTGACTGAGGTGTTCAACGACTAATTAAACATCCGTCTTGCCTCCTGTCTCTTTCTTTCTCCAGTCTATTCAAATCTCTCATCTCTTGCTTTGTCGTTTTTGCTTTATCTTTCTCCTCCCTTCCTCCAGTCATATCCTATTGCATGTCTTTGTTACCTCAGTCATGGTGCATCTTCAGAATGGCTGGTGTGTTTATAGCATTTAGCTGGCGTTTGAAGTTAAACTCGGCTGAAACGTCACACGAGGTCCTGGATGAAAATATTCTGTGCGGCTTCTCAGCCTCGGGACGCTGTAGACAGACGTAGCACGAAAAAGTCCAGATGCAGAGGTATAAAGTTACATAGTGCTTCCTTAACCTGATAGACTGCAACGACAAGTTGGATGCACACAGTTTCATTTTGCATCTATTTATGGAAGAACTTTGCTCAAAATCATGGTGAACACAATTTGATTATTCTGTCAGAAACAGAAGACTGCTTTAGACATATCACATCGTAATAACTTATAAATATCCCAAAAATGGTCTTAATTTCTTTGTTACATTTTCTTAATGGGCCAAATAAAGATGTCACATTCCAAAAGTTGGACTTTTCTGACCATTTTGTCATGGATCCACCATTAAAGGGTTAACAGACTGAATTTCTTATTTAAACAACTGAATACCTGGAATTGTTGCCTGATTATTCACAATAAGCTGAAGTGAATCCATTTGGTGTGAAATGTTGCTAGGAGGATGATCTCTTTTTTTCTACATGTAATCCATCACATGATCATTGTTTACATTTCATTCTAACTTCACAACATAATTTTCACGTCTATCTCGATAAAGATAACTACTAAAGGTGGTTTTTTTGTCTTTCTTCTACTCAATCATGACTGAAATTTCTTTCCGTTTTCCAGGACAGACTGGAAGTCCTGCAGACTGACTGACTCTGACCTATGCTGGATTTGCATCAACAAGCTCAGACACTAATTAACCTCCCAGCTGGTGTTATTAGTCCATATTAATATGATCATTACTGTGATTGTGTGGAAAAAAATTAATACTTTTGGATGATTTTGTTCGTAAAACCATGAGGCTCCATTCTGGCTCATTATTGCAGGGCTGGTTTGCACAAGAGGGGCATCAAAATGTTTTTATAACAGTTTAACTGAGAAAAAATGTTATAAAACATGCACTGGCAGAGGGGAAATTTACATGTTAAGTATCACAAACTCATCCTACTTGATTCCATCCAAGTATTTTTCTCTGTTTTTTCAACACATGTGCAGTTTTGACACTAAAAATATCCCTTTCAGAAAGACTCAAGTTAAACAAGACAGTTTCTATTGAATATGCAGGAGTTTAAGTAAAACCAAGTGTACCTGTAAGTACAGGAAGTGAAGCTTTTCTGCTGTAATAAATAAAAAATAATTAGATGTTTTCGTATACCTAATGGTTGTACAAATGCTATTAATAATTCATGCCACTGGGAAAAGGAAAAATGACGTGATGGCTCCTGACCACAACAGCACTTTCTGACGCGACTGGTTTTGTTTGGGTTGGGTCTGTGGATGTGGCATCCAATGACGAACATCATCTCCTGACTTGTGTAGCGTGCTCCAAAAGCCTTGACCTTCCGATCGGCAGGTCAAAGGACCACAGGAGGCACAAGGAGACTATTTCCTCTACACGCACATCCTTCTCCTTTAACTTTCAGTGCTGCCTGGATGCTGCGCTTCCTTTTTCCATCTGTCTTGTTGTATTGAGCAAATGCTTGGAGGGTTTTGGAGTTAAAGGAAGTCAGTCATTTGCCATTAAAGCATCATGTTCTGTTAGCACTGAAGCAGGAGAAGAAGAACTTAAAGCCCATTTATGCTTAAAACAGAAGACTGACATGCAGATGGATGGACAGGTTTGTCTACTTCTTGTGTCAGTCACAAGAGCAGTTAGATCTGTTTTCAAGGTGGTTAGCTATCTGTCATTTGATGCAGAAAACAGAACAATACCAGCAGAAATCATGAGGGCAGTGTTGGGTAGCTGACATGCAACCAAAGAAGGGAAACCAGAGAAGAAGTAGCAAAGCAGGACAGCAGAAACCACCAAACAAAAAACACCTGTAGAAGAAGATGCAAACGAAGTTAAAGAGGACTAAACATCAACATCTGTGGACATGGCGGAAGTATTAAGCTGTGTGTGTGCAACTACAACAAACTGGTGTCAAACATCAGAAGCGAACTCTGAACTCGGCACCGGCTACTACTGGATGAACTGACTCAATAACCATGGTGACATGAAAGTGTCAGGGCAGCGACATATGACAGCGTTTGAAATGGACCACCTCTTTTTATACACGTAAAGGAGCATAAATGGACCTTCACTGACTGACATGAGAAAAAAGCCTCACTATGTAGGCTAAAATATCTTCTTTTCAGAGGGCAGCTTCTTAGAAAAGCTGAAAATACTCCCATCTGAAGATGTAAGACTCTCATCTGTATGTGTGAAAGAATAAAGTTGTTCTGTTTGAACTTAACTGCATTAAACGCGTCACTGGATGCATCAGTACATCAATGCACTAAGATGCAACTACAAGAGGCTTTCTGCACACTTTCAATAGCAATCAATGATAAAATGTACATGTATCCAGCCTGAACTCCCATTTCAGCCTCTCATCTCAGGCTTGTGCACATTTTATTCTATATTTCAGTACTATTATTGTATTAAATAGACTACATTAGATAAATAATTTGGATGGTTCAAAGACTTATTTAGTCTTTCACAGTGAGACAAACATGAGTTTCTCATTTTAACATCAAGTTTTTCTCCTTTTTACAACAATGTTGGATAAGTTTGGCCAAAAATGCCAAAAAGCACAGACCCAGCTGTTTTAACATATCATAGAGAATAAGACTTGTGAGCTGCAGAAGGGAAAATCGATGCTTCTACTGAAGCACACACCCAGATTAGATTACAGAGTGGTTCACATTTAACATGTTTGCCAGTTTTCCTTATAAACGCGGTCAAGGTTTTAGGTATTTTTGACGGACTCCTGGTTTTTGTCTTGTATTTTCTTAGCCTGTTGACTCTTCAGTTGCATTTTCTTTCGTTCCACCTTGTTTCTGTTTCTTAATGATCACACCTGCTCTTCATTCAGTCGTTAGATCCCTCTGCTGAGAACAGCCCCTGGTTACTTCCTGTCAGTTCTGTCCTGGTTATTGGTCCTTGGCCTTTCTTTTTTTAATTGTCCTGGTTATCTATTATTAGATATGAAAGGTAGTTTTAGTTTCAGGTCTTATTGATTCTGCCGCTGCAGCATCTCTGACGACATCCTGATGGCTTGTAGTCCTGCATTTGGTTCCTACCTCCACATCCATGACTCATAAATAGCTGGTTTGTCAGAGTTTCGCTCCGATTGCCTTCCAGGTAGTCGCCACCCACTTGTTTCCCTTGTAAATATTATTCATTCATTCATCCATAATCCTAACCGCTTAACCCAATTCAGGGTCGAGGGGAAGCTGGAGCCTATCCCAGCTGGCTTTTGGGCAAAAGGCAGGTTACACCCTGGACAGCTAACCACTCCATCGCAGGGCCCTTGTAAATATTAGTGTAAATATGCTTTTTTTTTTTTTTTTAAAAAAGTCTGCAGTAACTTGTAGCTAGTTTTTACTTAACCCTGATCAATAGGAAAATTTAAACAAATTATAAAATATGAGATAATTAAAAGTTATAAAGGAAAAAGGGTCATTCTTTGAAAGCAATGTGTGTTGAATTTTAGGATTTATTGTGTGTATTATGACTGCATGCTGCTTAAGTTTCATTGTAATGGAAATTAATGTGTATTACTGTATTTCTCATGCTGTGAAGATTTTACAGTGTCATTGATAAGGGGTTTTTGGACTAGATAAGTGCCCAACTTCTTCCAAAACCCTTTTTCAAACTTAAGAAGCTTGTTTTATTTATTTGTTATAACATATATTTGCTCTTTTAAAAGTCCTTTTTTTAGTTAAAAAAAACAACAAAAAACTCTTACCAATTGGAGGCAAATAAAAACATTAAAAATAAAAGGAATTTACAAAATCTCCTTTAATTTCTGCTGTATTTGCTTGAGTTTGAGCTTACATGTTGTTTTCAGTCAATGCACGAAGACCGTTCCATCACCTTGCACTCTGTTTGAATTACATTACCACCCTGAATCCCGTCTGGGCTTGTTTACTTTGGACTGGACAGCGTGGAGCTCATGCTTGAGGCCAGCAGGGCAGTAAGGCACTAATACTAGAAAGCACGGAGACCAACCCAACTCCTACCAGAGTAAGCTCAGAACAGATCAAACATTTTATTTTCTAAAACTCTGTATTGTTGAATTGTGAATGTGATCAACAATTCTCTCTGCAACGTGTGTGAAAGTGTGGCACACACTTCCCTGATGTTGCTTTAAACACGGCAGCTTGTTATGATGATTGGCAGCTGCAGTGGTATGAAATGAGTGATGAAGGTTGGAACGAAGCATCATGAACTTTTCTGGGTTCAGCCAAACAAGCAAACGGCTCTACAGCAACATTCTGCTGTGATGCAAAAAGTAGATTCATCTTTTAAAATGTTGCATTCATTAAACCAAATGAAGAGCTCAGATGTTGAAATGCAGAGTTTATTTCCTAAAGCTAAGAAAATGTGTGATTTTTAACACATTCTTAATGCTGCTGCAGAATGAAATTGGTATGAAATATTTAACAGAATACTTAGCAGAATCTAAACTTCACACTTGACTAATTCTTCTGCAGAGCAGTGTTTCTGGATGTCACAGCTGAGTGTGAAAGATAAATAGCATTCATCACCATCCAGGAGGCTGCTGGGGTCTCCTGAAACCAAAACCTCAAAGCGCGCTGTGCCACATCTGAAACGCCAGTTAAGCAGTCAGATAATCGTCATACTGTGGCGGTTTCTGAAGCATTACACTGTTTTCATTCTGAAACACAGACTCCTGCACTCACTCTCATACATATTAGCATTAAATTGGACTGTGTATTTAGATAAGGTAGAATATGGGTCACAAGACATCAGTGTGTGTGTGTGTGTGTGCGTGAGAGAGAGAGAGAGAATATGGGTCAGAATACATCATATTTCCCCTTAATGTCCCTCCCTCCCTCCCATGTGGGATAGTTGGCAGAGAGACAGATTATCACACCCTGCTGGCCCATATTCCTGTTTTCCACTTGTTTAATCATCCTCCCCTTTTAATTCATTTATCTCCTCATGTCCCTTCTTGTTGTTGTTGTTGTGACTGCTTGTTCAAATCGTTTACCACCATAAATAACCACTGACTGACTGATTAGACCTGATTCTGATTACGTTGGCACGCGTCAAATAAGGGAATAATTTACATATTAGGATTTAGATCAATCCAGCAACTATATCTGCTCTGTCAGCATCTACACAACGAAGATAGAACGAGAACTGTTTTACATACGGATAAAGAAAGAGGAAACCCTGCTCAGGCTGCAGGTTTATTCAGGATTTTTCTGGAATCACTGTGGATTGTTTGCAGTTTACCCTCTGTGTGTAAATTAAAGTTAAATTCCCAGCTGCAATGAGATTCAGCCTTTATGTTTTTTTAATCTGAGGAAAAACTAGATGACTGAGAGCCCAATTAAATTCTAAATTTGCCTCCAGGGGTCTTTATAGTTTCCTCAGAATCCAACAGTCTGCATCTTCACTGTAGGTGCTGAGGAAAAAAATCTTTTAAGGTGGAAAAAGATGATGAAAGACGGTTTTTGGTGCCTTAAAAGGCTCATTGCAAAACACAGACTAGCATCATGACTGCCTTAGGAGAAGTGTTTTTGCTGCATTATCAGTGTCATACTAGTTGTGTTGACTAGCATTAACAAGTTTTTCAACTGCATGCAGATGCGTGCATCTCATCAATCTGAGCTACAACAGACAGATGAGGTTCGGAACGAGATGCATAAAACAATTCATGTACATTTATGACTAAAACATGCAGAAGAAAAAAGGTGGATACATATGGTTCATTTAGAAAATAAGTAACTGAGTAGAAATACACATGATATCTACTCCAAAATGATGCCATAAAATTCAGTTTATACAAAACATTCTTAGAATCAGCAGTGAAAAGAGCAGCAGAAGTGAAGAAAAGTGCTTTTATTTGCTGTTTTTAGCTGGAACCCTAAAGCATACGCTCAGGTCATTGTAAAGGACAGTTGCAGAGTAATAAAGCAGCGATGAGGATCCAACAACAAAGCAGCCATCTTTCTGATGCCAGGCTGCAGATACCGTTCTGCTATTTCTGGCACCACAGCTATAAAAGCAAATTAATAACCCAGCTGATAAAATAAATAACGCACATGTTTTTCTTCATAATGAAGCTCTATATATGTCAGTGTGTGTTTATTTAAGAAGCAGAATAAATTAAATATAAAGTCTGTTTGATGTTATAAGTAACTTCATGTTATTTATTATCAAGCTTGACTTGTTATGCAGATATCTGCCTGCATGTCATCAACATTAGTTACTTCAGCATCATAACAAGTTCATAGCAGGGATACGGTGTGGTTTTGGAGGGATGATGGAGGTGTTTTAATATGAACAGGTGCACTGAGGACCCTGGAGATTTACTAGAT